>NW_010293601.1:142638-150018 GCF_000700745.2 Antrostomus carolinensis
TATTTTCCATCTTCTAATGATCTCAGTTTTAGAGATTTCTTTTTATAGGCTTTACCATATTGTTGTATTTTAGTGCCCTTAACAGTCCTCTCTCCAATAAATTTGCCCAGTTGCATTTTATTTCTGTATACACTTCTGGTATGTTGTAGCAATGAGCTAGTTTAAAAAATGCATTTAATTATGAATTATTTTGAAAAAAAAAAAAAAAAGGAAAAAACCAAATTCCTGGTAAAGTGCTTATTTTAAATCATCTGCCTAATAATTTAATTTGATATTCCCTAGTTGTTCTGTTGTGAGACACAGCGGAAATTTTTACTTGAGAACATAAACAGGGAACAGATTCTCTCCCCTGCCTCTCTTTTTACTGTGTTGAAGTGTCCCAATCTGATTAGTTTCTCTGCATACAGAATGGCTCATGTCAGTTTGTTCATTTTCAGTCATCCTGGGCACAATTTATATCTTTTGAAGTTCTGATATATTTTTATGGAGGTCAGAACAACATCCAGTATTCAAGAAGTGGCTGCGACACCAATGACTTAAACTGTCATAATATATGTTTTTTACATAACAATTCTGAACATTCTGTTTGCTTTTTTTTTCTTTTGCCACACACTGAGATGGTGCTAACTGTCCACAATATGTCCACAGTTGCTTTCCTGAAACTTGACTTTAGTAGCCATCATTATGTAAGTACAATTTTGATTGACTTTCCTGTGTGCATTTTACTTCATATTCATTGACAGTAATTATTGTTTTCCCAATCACATCATAATGAAATCTTTCTACAATCAAACCTTTAGTATTTGTAGTGTCAAGTATCTTGGTCATCTCAAAATCTTTTTCAAGATAATTTATGAGGCAGTTGAACTGTGCAGATTCCCATAGGAATCTACCGATAACTGCCCTCCACTGGGGAAACTGGGGTTTTTTTTAAGTCTGTTTTCATATTTCAATTTTTTTTTTTTTCTCCAATTACATGGCCTTATATCTTATTCTGCAACAGATTACCTTAAAAACTGTTGGCGAGGACATAATAAATTTTATTTTTTTTCATTGAGGTATTTCCAGACAGTTTGCCTTGCCCAGAGATCTATTTCTACTTCTGCTCTGACTGAGCACGCAGACACATTTAATTAAAAAGGTTGGTCAACCTGCATGCAGCTTTTCTTTACAGTCAGTACTCATCTTGCTCAGATAAACTTTTACTTCTGACCCAGATCTTTGTGATGATATGGGATGGCTTCTAAGATGGAGGATCAGAGCTTACATTTGGTTTGAGTTGTAGGCAGTATGTCAGCTTGGCTGCCGTTTAGTTTGGCTGCTGCTTCAGCAAGAATAATATAATACATGGGAATTTGATTCCTCAAAATTGGAAATCCTTGTCTCTTCAAGGATGTTGAATAGCACTCAGTGCTCCCTGAAGCTCTCTATCATCAGTATCTCCTTTGTCTACAATTCAATAGCCTTAGTTAAGAAACTAAGAGTAACTTCAAAATATTTATTTAACTGCAAGTTTTGATTACTATTTCTTCACTCCTGTGTTATTTGGACTCAGCCTCACAAAATTGATCAGTAAATTCTCATTACTGGGATAGATTTTTAGAAAAATGAGTCTATTAAGTTGTTATTCCAGCATGGTTTTTTTTTAAAAAAAAGCATTTCCTCCATTAGCTCTATGGAAACTGGAAAACCTTAGCCTAAACAAGAGGAGTAACAACATAAACATTAGTAGATAAGTACATATATATATATATATATATATATATAAAAAATGGAGTATAAGCTTCTAAAAGTACTAATACTTAAGACAAAACTTTTTCTGCACTAAATGGTAAAATGACTGAAGCTACATTTTATAGATATAACCATATATATAAAAAAATAAACTTAATGAAAAGAAACACAGTCAGACATGTTTTGTAATTTCAATTAAAAAACTTCACATAGTTCTCTCTTTTTTAATTGTTCTGGTTATTAGTTATTATCTGATTAATTATTATCTTCTGCTTTCTTCACACTCCCTTCACACAGACATTTGCAATTAAAGACAAGATGACAATGAATGAAGGAGAGTCAAGTAGACTTCTGTCTGTTAAACACAGAAATGAAAAGAAAACACTGTTTTGTAGAATTTGTGATTAAAAAATTTGCTTACTGAATAAATGCTTTTGGTTCTAAAAGAAATTAACTTAGAGACACATTCTAGTAAAACTAACAATTATGGCATTTAAAACAAAACATTTGTATTCTCTACATTTGGACTTTTTTCCCCAAAAATGGAAAATGTCCCATGTTTAATGTGTTTTAAGGCATTATTTTTGTTAGGGTTTTTTTTTTTTACTTCTCAATTCCATTGTGGCTGCAGACTCACAAACCAGATAGGATACTTAAAAGTCATTTATATAATTTGAAGCTAATAATTTTCTGCCTTATTGTATGTGAAATGTTTGAACTAATACATGTTTGATGTTTGAACTAATAAATCCTATGATCTCTGCAGTGACCCTGTCAGGTGATTAATGTACATTTCAGACCAGCAAAGTCAAATAAGAAATTTTCTTTGGTTGGGACACCTGTCCCAGAACATGTACCCTACGGCATAGTATTTCTGGAGCTCATCCTATTCATTGTCATGCCCATAAAGAAAGATCTTTTCCAAATTCCACAGGTCTCACGTATGGCAACAATAATCTAATATATAATGCAGAGAGAGTAGAAACAAAATCTGTTTCTGTTTTTGCATGCTTTTCAAATGCAAGCCTTTCAAATACTGTGAGATACAAGGCTGTGCTCATTATGGTATTTCTCATGTACCTGCTTTAGCTTTGGTGTCTGGATGCTGTTTGCTCCAACGAAGATGGAGTTCCACTCCTGAGAATAAGCTTTCTTGTGAGTTTTCTCATGCTTCCTCGTTCTGATCAAAGGATTATTACTGCAAAAGTTTTTCCTTTTGGTGTTTTGCATCTCTGATTCCCATTCTAATAATAAAACACACACACAAAAATAAGGATTGTAAACCAAATTAATCTGCTTGTTTCAAATCAGAGCATTCAGGTTAGCTTTAGCTCTGAGCTTCAAGTGCTATTTCAGGTCAATTCTAATAGTATCTGAAATAATTTACATGTGGTAAATTTATTAGGAGTCTGATTTTCAGAAAACCTCTTGGGTACATTTTTTTTCCCAGCCTTAACATGAAAGGTTTTCAAACAATTGAGATTACTCAGCCTTGAAATAGGTCTGAGATGTGACCCACACTGTACTGTTTCCTTTTACACATTTCCTCTTATTTCAAATATCTAAAATATTAATAATGCATTTCTCTTTTCTTTCTATGGCTTTCCATAGCTTTTTTTTCTTGCTTGCTTTTTTTTTCTTTATTTCTTTTTACTGGATCTTGTTTGTTACAGTTTACAGTGTTGCACAGACCTCATAATCTGTAAATCCTTCTGGGCTCTTTTATTGTGCGCTTGCCTTTGTGTGCAAGGGATGGGACTCAGGGAATCACATGGTGCCCTGAAATTCTGTTCCTAGATCCCTGTGAAAATAGTGTCGGTTCACAGAGTAGAAGTTTATATCAAGAGTTAGACACTGCAAAGATGATGGTACTTCCCTTATTTTCCCTGTCTGGAAACCTGAAGGATTTACTGTGTGTCTATATATATAAATGATGGCAGCATTAGACACTAGTAGGCAGAATTCTTGTTTCAGGTGCATGGACTTTGAAACAGCTTGTGCTACATGGGTGAGCTTCTGTGGTGCCAGCTTCACTGGTAAAAAACAGTGCAGAAGCATAATACAGGGGAGATTTGCTTCACTGATCCACTCACCGGGCCCAGGTATAAACTTTTACACTAAGTGTGTGTCCAGTTTACTATCCAAATCAGAAGTTTTCTAGATAAATGGGAAACTGGCAAAACCCCATATCTGGTCCATGATTTGATACAGGTTGGAACACATCTTGTGTGCCAGAAATAAAGTTGGGATTGTATTAATTAATACCACTTCTTCTGATGTGGGAGAGTTCCCAAAGACAAAGAAACAACGTCTATATGAGAAAATCTGTGTGACTGACTTCCAGTTGGCATGCAGTGAACTTAATTTAATTTTGTGATTTGTTTTAATTTCTCAGACCTTTAGTGCTACAGAACCAGAAAGGGGAAGGATTGAGACCATGGCTTACAGTAAGGACTCCAGTTTAACTGAGTGCAGTGGAAGTGTAGATGAGGAGTATAGCAAAACCAAAGTACAGTATATCATCCTTTTCTTCTACAGAATTGGGTATGGTTTAAGTGTGAATTTGTTAAAACAGAAATAAAGAAACATAGAGGTTTCTTTATTTGCTTCTTTGAATGCTGATACTTCATTCTCTTGTACAAGAAGCCGTTGAGTCATTGTTGTACTGTGAGACTTTATGCACTGTATATGTAGATATCTGCATCCAAACTGTAAGTCCATACTCTTTTGTAATCCACAGAAAGAAAATGGCACTTTTAGGGTGCATTTCTTCTTTTAAGACCAATACCTAAAATTTGTCAGATGAACCATCCTGTAGATCTGTCTGTTTCTTTCCTTTGAATCCAAAGAGGTCTGTATTTCTACCACCTAAGGTAGGGGGGATGTATCCTTATTGTGACTGATAGGGTAACTCTTAGGAAGGTTTAGGGAAAAAGGACTACAGCTGCAGTGTCTCTTAACAATTGACTGTGTTTATTTGCCTGCTGAGAAATTGCTCAGAAGGTAGGTGAAGTGTGATGCATTGTTAGTTTTTTCTGTTTTCCCTTTAGGGAAGAGAAGGTAACTAGAGAAACAATGAGAAATATATGTTTACAGAGTAGCCCAAAGCTGTAAAGTAAGCTATAGCTACCTTTAGTTAAGGTAGCTTTAGACTGTTGGGGTTTTATTAATTTTAAATTATTTTATTTTTAGGAGTACAATTTGCTTAACAAAACCAGTATGAATATGCTGGCTTTGGCAAGCCCCTCTTCTTTTCCTGTCACACCATCTCATCATTTGCCTTTCTCTTACATCCCCTGCTTTCTTGCTTCCTTCACTAATGTATAAACCACCTGCACACCTCCTTTCTCTTAGAGGAGGCTTCAGTGTTTGGTTAAGTCACGGGAGACGCGGGGATTTGTGCAGTCCTCTCACTTATGCGCTGCGGAAGTGATGACAGAATAGTCCCTACAGTCACTAGAGAAACTGACACATCACACCCAATTATGCAGCCTCCCTGGCCACTCCTGCCATTCTTCCCTGAAATATAAGCTTTCTGTCTCATGCTCTATTTTATTTTTTGAAGAAATTTGTTATTTAAAAGAAAAGGAGAAATGGTGTGTGTGGGGGGAAGGAGTTAGTGTATCATTCTAAAGAAAGCTATTATAGAGTAAGTCTTCAGGGACATTCAATATATCAGATTAAACATAATTTAAACACTTGGAATTTTTTTTTTTTTTTTTAACTCGTACAGACAAAACACCAAATTTAAACCCATGGTAATAAAGGAGTCAAGCCTTGTTGTTTACTGTGACACTGCTCACAGCTGTCGTGAGCTAGTGGGAGTTATTTGTCAATAATTATAAAGTACGAATATATACACCATTCTATATCTGCCCAGGATCCCACACAACATTCAGTCAGCTGTAGAAAAAGCAGGTTATTTTTCGTGTTAGTACCACATATGCCATCAAGTGCAGCCATGTTTTTGTTTTCTCATGCTTAGAAGGACCCGTCCCCCAAAAGTGAGATTGAATGAGTGTCACAGCTTCCTTCTCCTTGTACTACAATGGCTGATACAACAGAAGAACAAAAGCAAAGCTGACTTGCAGACCTTTGATTGTATTTGTAAGGAGTAAATAGAAATAAAAATAAAAAATAAAAGTTTTTGTGATAGAGGTACATTTGTCCTACAACTGGATTTCAGATTATAGGCATGGAGCACTGATTACTGATTTCATAAATCGTCCAAGCAGAAGTTCTCCCTTCTGAACTTGCGTAGGAAACTTTTACGTTACAAAATCTGTTGCAACCGGATTTTTTCCTCTAACAGCTAGTAAGGTGCACAAATGATTGTGAGGATTTTTTTTTTTCTGTTCCTTGTTGTTTTCCCTTCTTTAAGTTTTGACAGCTGTTTTAAGATAGCAGAAATACAACATTCATGGTACGATTATTTGGCAATAACTGTAATACAAATTATACATAGATCTTTGCTGTGAATTGCTTACTAAGAACTCAAGAAGTTTCCGAGCAACAAAGACTTTTCTGCTACTCTTTCCAGATCAAGACGGGGAATATCCAAAATATACAGAATAGTAAAAGAGGAAAAAAGCACAAGCCCAAGAACATGGAAAATGAGTGGTTACAATCACCATGTGGGAAAACAAACTAAGAAGAAAGGAATGTATTTCCCTCCCTCCTGAACACTATTGCAGCAGAAGAGCTCCTAAAGGAGACTATGGTACAAGAGTTACGCTGTGTGCACATTTTCTGGCCTTCTGCTTTGCAGCTATAGAAGTTAAAAATGCTGGGATGGTAGTGAAACACCCTCCCAGGAGAGCTTGTGGGATATCCCTCATCCCCTCTGCCTGGGCTTGACCAGGAGCTGGTGTCAGTGGCTGTCATTTCTTCCTGGCTCCCACAGCACTACAAGGGAAGCTCACATAGTCTCAGTGTGCCAGTAGCCTGAGGAGCCTCCTTGCAACCCCAAACTCCTTCTTTTCTTCCTTTTCAATCTTTGTTGATTTGAAACAGAGAGAAACAGATCCATGAAACTTCAATGAGTGATGCAAAAATAGGTGGTCTGTGGTATCAACATTTTTTTTGGCTTTGGCTCTTTGACAGAAGAAGTTCTGTGTCCAGTGCCATAAACCTTCATTTCTTTTTGGCTTTGGCTCTTTGACAGAAGTTCTGTGTCCAGTGCCATAAACCTTCATGTCCTCATCCAGTGACTACTTCTAGCACTTGTTTCTCCTCTCTCCACCCTTGATTGCCTTTCCCCATATCACAAACTTTGTAATGTTAAAACATCTGACTTGAGCAGCTTTACAGCTCCCTTAGCACTCAGGCAGGTAAGGTGTTGTGGCACAATACAAGAGGTGTCACATGCCTTGTAGAAAACAGCAATATATTTGCTGCTACCTGCTTGAGATAGATATCTTCATCTAGCTGAAAAGCCAGGGGCAAAGTCAGCACTTAAGCACAGCCTGGAAACCTTGCAGACAGGCATTGCTAACACAGAGTGAATTTCAAGTGCCTGAGCCAAGTTGGACTTGGTAGTAGTCAGATTCATTGTACATATAGAGCCAGCTCCTCCCGTCTTCAGAGGGGACTGTCCAAGTGTTGCTGGATGCCCTTCATACCTGAACAGACAGGGTGCAAAGTTGG
>NW_010293602.1:0-11090 GCF_000700745.2 Antrostomus carolinensis
GGCCCAACACTGGACACAGTATTCAAGGTGCCTTCAGCCCATCCCAGCTCAGCACTGCACTCACCTCTGGCACAGGGTAGTAGTTGATATCAATGATTTTGTTCAGGTTCCAGACGATAACTTTGGTGACTTCAGCGAGCTTCTTGAAATCATAAGTGTGCTCAGAAGTGACGTACATGTTCAGGGCTATTGAGGCCAAATTACAAACAGCAACCTGGGGAGAAAACACTGTGAAATCAGGCACACCAGCCAACACCCCCTGCAAAAACCACAGCACCTCAGTCCCAGAGCATGGGAAACAAGGAACCAAGCAACATACAGGGCTGGAAAAATGTGTTCCTCATTTCTATGTTTTCTTGTAAGTTGTAAAAAGGGTAACAGCAATTCAGAAATGTTTAGTAGGTATCAGTATCATCATAAAAATTCAGTTCTCTGGCCTGGTCAATGCTATTGGGTGGTTGGAACTATATGATCTTTGAGGTCCTTCCCAACGCAAACCATTCTATGATTCTATTGATTGCCTGCAAGTCATCCTTACATAAACTAAGCCTAATTATTTCTTGTGTTACCAGAACCAGCAGCTGATCTCAATGAGATCCAGACTATATTAGGGTGTTTTCTGGGTCATTTTTTTAAACACTAGCTTTATTTCCAACCCCAGGAGAACTGAAAGAAGTCAGCTAAGATTCCCATGCAGTGCAGGCAGGAAAGATGACTCTCCACTTCTTCTAGACTACTCAGGATTTTATAAATATGCCAAAGAGCCTGAGCTAAAGCACTACTAGCAGCTCAGGCAGTAGAAACTGATACTTTCAGTAACATCAACCTCAAGAGCTTTACTGCACTACAAATTCCCTGTGCTATATTAGCACTAACTCATTTCTACATCCTCCCTGTGCCTTTGTTAGCAGCGCTGCGGTCCAAACGCAGCAAGTCCGCAGAGCACCAAGACTGGGGTGGTACACAGGGAGCTCAGCTGGAATTGATACTGAAATCTAAGTCTGGGGGAGAGAGAGGCATAGTTTTACTAAATCATTAGCTAAAGAGACGTTTACATCAGCTAGCAGCAAGCCAAAGAGCAAACTTCTCCCTCAATCATAGAAACATAGAATCATTTGGTTGAAAAAGACCTTTGAGATCATCAAGTCCAACCGTACCTGTCCACTGCTAAACCAGATCTCTGAGCACCTCATCTGCCTGTCTTTTAAATCCCTCTAGAGCTGGTGACTCAACCACTGCCCTGGGCAACCTCTTCCAATGCCTCAGAACCCTTTCAATGAAGAAATTCTTCCTCAGATCCAACCTGAACCTCCCCTGGTGCAACATGAAGTCATTTCCTCTTGTCCTATCAAGCTTTCAGAGGTTGGCTTTGATGGGTATCTTGCTTTATACCAAATCCTCCATGGGAGTGGGAAGGGAAACCCACACACAGAATCAGTGCAAGAGCTATAAGTACTTGAGTCAAAACGTCCCCAGACTTTTCCTAGCTCCCTGTTCCCTTCCCCAACCAACAGCCAGGCACATTCAGAAAGCTGCAACAGGAGCAGTCACCGCTTTCCAAAACGCTACGAGTTCCTGTTCTCCACCAACCTCATCTTTGCTGGTATACTCCACTATTTCTGTACACAGATTGCTGCATTTGATGGTCCCCAAGTTCTGCTGATTGCTCTTCCTGTTGCAAGAGTCTTTGTAGAGCATGTAGGGCGTGCCAGTCTCTGTCTGGGATTCGATGATAGCGTACCAGAGCTGCTGGGCCTTCACCACTCTGCGGACACGGCCCTGCTTCTCATAACTGCAACAGAGCACACGTTGCTTAGTAATTTCCCACCATTTTCTCCAAAAACAGCAGTGAAAGACAATAATTTTTAACACAACATCAGGTTCTCAGGCAGGCAAGACCCCATTCACTTTTGGACTGCTCTTGTTTAAGGGAAATAGAAATCTTTCACTACAACATCCTATACAACGTGCTCAAAACAAAGCCATCGACCCCTTTAAGCAGGGATCGCTTCAGTTTCCCTCTAACAAGCTGAAACAATCATTCATACGTAGTTCCATCTTGAGCAGATCACATTTGGAAGCAAACAGAAAGGAGACATTCCCCATCTTTGTCCTTTTATCACTCTGATAATGGAACTCACTGACCAGTTATGAACCTGTGCTTTGGCTCCCAGACCCACAACAACATCTGTGAATCAACGACCACTGCTTAAAAACCTATTCATTTTTCTTACCTTTCATATAGTTTCTCAAATTCCTCCCCCCAGACCTCATCTAGGCCAGGACACTCATTGGGACACATTAAAGACCAGTCCTGTAGGAAGGAAAAATAATCAGAGAAATTCTTTAGGGACTCTGTTAATTAAAAGACATTCAACTTCATTACCAGATCCTGCTGTGAACAAGAACAGATTAGATACAAGGAAGAAGTTCTTCACTGTGAGGGTGGTCAGACACTGGAACAGGTTGCCCAGAGAAGCTGTGGCTGCTCCTCCCTGGAAGTGTTTGTGGCCAGGTTGGATGAGGCTTTGAGCAACCTGGTCTAGTGGAAGGTGTCCCTGCTGCTGGCAGGGGGGTTGGGACTGGAGGAGCTTTAAGGTCCCTTCCAATCCAAACCAGTCTGTGATTCTATGATTATACACTTCCCATCCTGAACACCCAGGAACCAACTCTGCTGGCAGACATGGGGAAGGACTTTATCAGACTAGTCAGATTTATTTTAAAATTAAGTATACAAATATTTATGACCAAACTGCATTTTTAGTCTTGAAATGACTGCTTCTCAAGAAAGAATCCATTTGAAAACAAACACAAGCAATCATATAAAGATCAATTTACTGAGAAGGTTTTGATGCTTTAAGGAAACTCCAGAGTAAAAATGTAGTGTAATAGTATCAGCACGTAAGTCACAGGCTACAAGATCAAGCACTGAAGCAAAGGATCCCACTGGAGTTCCCCAAGTCCATTCTCTACCTGCACAGCCTCGTTCTCAACTGGGGTGCAGCAGCTCTTGCAGGAAGCTCCTTTGCTGTGATGAAGACACTCTGCAACCCTTCGTGAGCTCCATCCCAGGGCTGCTCACCTGCTTCTCCATTAACAGACCTACTCTGCATCGATCAAGCTTCTTACCTGGTTGGTTTCAACTCGCTTCATGAAGAGATCAGGAATCCAAAGGGCAAAGAAAAGGTCTCTGGCTCGCTGCTCTTCTTTCCCAGTGTTCTTCTTTAAGTCAAGAAACTCAAAGATGTCCAAATGCCACGGCTCCAGGTAGATGGCAAAAGCCCCAGGTCTCTGATACATAAAACATAGTCAAGATCAGGACAAACTTCCCTTGAAAATCAAATCTCCTGCACTGCTCCTGAGCACACACAATACCCTAAACTAACTGCAGCTTAGTTTTACAGTCTCGTTAAGGCAATTTCAGTGAGCTTTTTTGTGTTACTGTTGCTCTCACTTATTGGAACTGGCCCACGTTACTAGTTCCAGATTCTCAATAAAAATTATTTAGTACCAAGAATATATTTTCTCTGTGTCAATATCATTGCCTACAAGTCCCTGCAAGGAGGGTGGAGAGAGGTGGGGGTGGGTCTGTTCAATCAAGGACCAAGGGACAGGACAAGAGGAAATGGCCTCAAGTTGCACCAAGCAAGGTTCAGATTGGATCTGAGGAAAAATTCCTTCACTGAAAGGGTTCTGAGGCATTGGAAGGGGTTGCCCAGGGCAGTGGTGGAGTCCCCATCCCTGGTACTGTTGGACTCGATGATCTCAAAGGTCTTTTCCAACCAAACAATTCTCTGATTCTATGAATAGGAGCTTGACTTATTGAGTCATGCCTCCACTGACCTCTGGACTATCCGAAGACAAAGGATACAGATCAAGAAGGTTTGTACAGTCTCACACCCAAAATCTCTATAGGACGTTCAAGGGGTGACTAACAACCAGCACAAGAAGCTGATGGATCCTGTGTGTATCATGCAGCAGACATAGATACACCTGCATGATCAAATGCATCATGAAAGGGGAACACCAGAACATCAACAAGAAGGGGAAATGCCCTATTTTAATTACATGTCATCTACAGCCACTTTGGCAGCTCAGTGACATTACTGGGTCCATCTGTCACAGATGTGGGACCTCTCCCTCTGACCTGAGGTTCCCTTCTCAACCCTAATTTCACAGAAAGCCAGTACCTTGTTACCACCTTGATCCACGTAACGGGCAGTGTTGTTGTAGACCCTCAGCATGGGAACGAGGCCATTGGAATTTCCATTTGTCTGCAAAGGCACAAGAAAACCATCAATACTGAAAAGCAACTGCCTGAAGAGATGGGCCTACATCTTCTGCATGTCCTTCAGCAGTCTGCAAAACACTCATGCTAAAAGGCCAGGAACTGACTCCACCTGATCAGTTATTTGGTAGCCCCTTCCCCTGCCTTTTTTTAAATAGACTTTTTTACATTTTAAAAATGTACATATCAGCCAGTGGTCCCAGAGCTAATAAAATGTACCTCCTAACTCCTTCCTCCACGTTATGTCATCCAAAGGCTTGCACAGACTGTGACAAAAAAAACACACACGCATCCACTGATGATTTTAAGCAGTTAGACATGTAAAAAGGAAAAGGGCTAATGTGTGAGTCTCTGAGCACACTCCTGGGTTGCTAATACATAAATAGGTCATAATTGTCTGATCAAACAGTGGAATGAGATCCTCTTTTTGGAAAGACTTCTATTAAGAAGCCAAAACACCACAGAAAACTGATCTTTTTGCCTTAGAGCGTACTGAAAAGGGAAGGACTACTGAGCTGGACTAACTGCTGTGTTAAACTGACTCGGTAGAAGCAGGATTGATTTGGCAACAGAAATATAGAGATTTCCTGAAAGCAGAAGGTGAATCTCTGCTGGGAACACCATCTGCACACTTACCCCAGCAATATAGCTGCCTGTGGCTCGGATACAGCTCACAGCAACACCAATCCCACCAGCAGACTTGGAGATCAGCGCACACTGCTTGAGAGTGTCGTAGATTCCCTCAATGCTGTCATCCTTCATGCACAGCAGGAAGCAACTGATGAAAACAAATGGCTTTAGCACACACAGATTAAAAGAAAAAAGGTCAAGAAGTATTTCATCAGGGCTGCAGAAAAAAATGAGGGTAAACACTGAAACTTTAATATGCTATGCAAAGGAAAGAAATGAAGCAAAACCGTAGGCTGCAAAGGGGGATAAAGGATTGTCTTAGAAAACACCAGGAGCAATAGTTGTATTAATGGTACCTGCATTGTCAGAGCAAAACATTTTACAAATCATCAGTTATGTTTGCTACTTTTAGCATGTTTTAGAAAACAATTCCCAGGATCCATTTTGTAATCTACAGAAGACTATGCACCTAAGTAACTGTGAAATAAAAGACAGCCATGTAAACATTGCCATTAGCTTTGGAAGCTGACAGACACCTGTGGATTTCTCCCCAAAGATAACACCAGGTACCCAGTTAAATTTGACAGCAGCTTCTCAAAACTTCATGAAACTACACAGAAATTACTGTTTTTGAAATGAAATGCTTTCAAGCTTCTATTTGATTTGAACAGACTCAATCTCCAAAACTTTATCTTCACCCAGTTATGCATTAAGCAAACGTGGAAGGCAAAGGTACCTGGAAAGCTGAGGCCGGTTGGTGCCAGCATTGAATAAGGTGGGGGAGGCGTGTGTGAACCACCTTTCAGACAGCAGATTGTACGTCTCGATCGCAGCATCGATGTCATTTTTGTGGATCCCCACCGATACCCTCATCAACATGTGCTGAGGACGCTCAGCAACTGAACACAGAAAGCAAAGGGGAAAAAAGGATGTTAGTGTGGCATATCTGATGAGTACAGACAGGTACAGAGGTGATAGCAACAAACAATGTGCACTGGCCACTCCAGAGCTACAGTTTTCACAGAATCACAGAATAATTCAGGTTGGAAGGAACCTCAGGAGGTTTAGCCCTGTCCTGGGCACTGGTGAGGCTGCAGCTCGAGTGCTGGGTTCAGTGTTGGGCCCCTGACTCCAAGAAGGACATGGAGGTGCTGGAGCGTGTCCAGAGAAGGGAACGGAGCTGGGGAAGGGTCTGGAGCACAAGTGTGCTGAGTTCCCTTGTGGCTGAGGGAACTGGGGGTGTTGAGGCTGGAGAAAAGGAGGCTGAGGGGAGACCTTGTGGCTCTGGGCAAGTCCCTTGGAGGAGGGTGGAGAGAGGTGGGGGTGGGTCTGTTCAACCAAGGACCAAGGGACAGGACAAGAGGAAATGGGCTCCAGTTGTGCCCAGGGCAGTTGAGATGGGATGTGAGGAAGAATTTCTTTGCTGCAAGGGTTCTGAGGCATTGGAAGGGGTTGCCCAGGGCAGTGGTGGAGTCCCCATCCCTGGAGGGATTGAAGAGTCGTGTAGACACAGTGCTGAGGGACATGGGTTAGTCATAGGGGACTGGTCAGTGTTGGGTTCATGGTTGGACTCGATGACCTTAAAGGGCTTTTCCAATATAGGCAGTTCTGGGATTCTGTGATTCTGAGGTCTCTAGTCCAACCTCCTGGTCAAAGCAGAGTCAGCTAAGAGAATCATACTTGGAAGCTGATACAGACAGTTCTTACCTTTGGAGTTGATTTTCAGCAAGTAGGAGCGTTCTAGAGTCTGGAAAGAGAGAATGCATTTTAGTAAACATGCAGATTTCAGCTTAAGAAAAAATCCCATTAACTCCAAACTCGAGCATCATCATGCTCCTTATCCCATGCTTCAACAGAAGCTCCAGCCCTGCACTCTTATCCTCCTCTCGTTAATGGCACAGGATATTGGGTGACTAATGACCATGAAAACTGTGAGTCCACTTGAAGAGTCCAACATGGAACACTCTCTGCTTTGGGTTGTGGAGTGGAGCACGCAGCCACAAGGTTCAACATGACCTTTCAACTCACAGTGAGTTAAGGCTCAAAGACAAGGGAGTGCTTGTTCTCCACAACTCCATCCTTCCCTGAAGTATTGTAAGTCCTACTAGGATACAGCTCTCACAGATTCCCAGAATCACCTCCATTGGAAAAGACCTTTAAGATCTGCTCTTTACACACACGAGTTGTTTCCTCATTGCAAACTACTCCCCCCAAACCAGAAGGCACCACATCACGTGTGTTGAAGGAAACTTGAGGCAAAAACACCCAGTTCTTACAGATTCACCAGAACTATGTGAAATACCCCCTGCTATGGAACAGCCAAACACTCCCCTGCTAACCCTCTGAGAGCCCACTGCATCGTGCCCCAAAACTACTCAGCGAAGGACAGCGTGTTCTGAGGGGAGCAGGAGGAGCAGATGGTGGGGGCACAGCAGACCAGACCGGTTGTGGGGGAGATGTTCAGCAGCACGGGAGACAATAAATATGTGGGATGACACATGGAGAACACCTGTTACACAAAACAATGGGGAAAACCAAAAATCCCCTTTTTTTTGGTTTATTAAGAATCAGATTGTTTCCTTGAGGAATGGCACGAGCTGGGAAGCTTTCAACAACATTCAGTGCTGCCTGCTGTGAAACAGTTAGAGCCTCACAGTTAAAATATCATAGCAGCCAAGGGTACACAAGGAAGCCAAGAAGAAAGTCCATGACTCATCCCCTTGGGCAACTGCTTTGTGCAGGTACTCTGTGTTTTTTACAAACCCACTAACGTCCCACCTACTCCAGTGCCCTCCTTGCCCAAATCTAGATGATTCTGTGAGTATTCCCCTCCTTCCCAAAAGGCTCAGCTCCATCACAACATCAAAACAGCAGTCTTCATTCTCATGAGTCATGTGCCTTTTACCTTAAAACCAAAGTAGTTGTAGGAGAAGTCCCTGTCATAGATAATGGCAGAATTCAGGCGCTGAGAGGGAAATAAGAGAGAGAAAAATTTACATTTACAATCAGATATTTTGTGCCTCGTATTAAGGCATAACAATGCTGTGACTGTTTGGCATTTCTGGCCTCAAAATCTAGTGAAACAGATACCAGATCAGAGGGAGTCAGGAAGGGAAAAGCATTTACCTTGACACAACAAATGCACAGGTTTAGCATTATTTTTTTTTCCAAGTACAACACACAATTGTTGGCAACATTTTACTGAAGTTTAACCAGACACCAAGAAGCACAAGATAGAATCAAAATACGTACGTGACTTCCCCACAAGAACACAGACCTGGAACAACTTGAAATCAGAAACCAAACCTCACCTCTCCCTTCTGTGCACACAAAACAGATTGCTACAGCAAAAGGTACTTTTTCTCAAATCAATTAGTTGTGCTGATCATGACTAAAGGACGTCCAAGAAAATAGATTCTACTACAGAAATATCCTTACATGAAGGAAATTCCTATATCCTCTCTTTTAAACCCTCCAGAACAGAGCAGTTATCACCTGCACTGGTTTCTGCATTGGCTTGTTGTCCTAAAACAGACATGCCTTACTTAAAAATAATAATAAAAAATATATAAACTAGTTCACTGAATTTTTAAAACTTAGAAGTGGAAAAAAATAAACGTTACATACATCTTTGTTGGCCAAAACGATGTCTAGAGTTTCTTTGGAGATCATTGGTGAGTGCTTCCCATTGTGAGGGTTTATGTAGTTGTAGAGATCATCCATCACATCTACAAGAGAGAGGTAATTCAAAGGAAGGACATCCACAGACCTATATATGAATCATCAGTCACTTGTTCTCAAGGATTTAAGAGGCAGGACCCCCCATCCTCTACTAACACCCTCCAGCCCTACAAACACACAACTTTTCTTCTACCTGCTCAGTAGTAACCTGTTAACCTTAAAACTGCACTTCTCTTACAATGTTTTTTATAGAATTTAGAACATGTAATAAAAGGGGAAGTGGGTGCAGCCTCATTTCAGTCAGTTCTATTTTTCATCAATCTATTTATACAGATACTTTGCACAAAACAAGTAATTTTATTTCCCTGTGACATGCCCAGAACTCCTGTTTTTCATCTCCATGGCATATTTAGTTTAGCCTGGGTACTTAGTAACTTCTGCTAAAGAAAGAGATTTCCATATTTATATCCTCCAAAACTCCTACTCCCTTTCTGACTAATCCAAGTGCCCCCAAGGAGACTCACCACTGAATACTTTCTTGGTTTCTTTGTGCAGATTGGACACGGCGATCCTCGCTGCCAGGATGGCGTAGTCAGGGTGTTTGGTGGTCAGGGTGGCGGCCGTTTCAGCAGCCAGCGTATCCAGTTCCACTGTCGTGACTCCGCTGTACAGCCCCTGAATCACCTTCATGGTGATCTGGGCCTGAGAAAGGAAAATTCTGGAGGTTAGCTGCCTGGTGTTGGGGGAAAAAATATCCTGATGTTTCAACCATGGTAAGGAACTATAAGCAGAACTGTTCATTCTGAATAGAAAAGCAAATTAAAATACCAAGTGTTCTTCATAGAATCATAGAATGGTTTGGATTGGAAGGGACATTAAAGCTCATCTAGTTCCAACCCCCCTGCCAGCAGCAGGGACAGTTGCTCAAAGTCTCACCCACCCTGGCCACAAACACTTCCAGGGAGGGGGCATCAACAACTTCCTTGGGCAACCTGTTCCAGTGTCTGACCACCCTCACAGTGAAGAACTTCTTCCTAATATCTCATCTAAACCTCCCCTCTTTCAGCTTAAACCCATTTCCCCTTGTTCTGTCATTAGTTGTCCTTAGGAAAAGTCCTTCCCCAGCTTTCTTGTAGCCCCTTCAGGTACTGGGAGGCCACTAGAAGGTCTCCCTGGAGCCTTCTCTTCTCCAGGCTCAACAGCCCCAACTCTCTCAGCCTGTCCTCACAGCAGAGCTGCTCCAGCCCTCACATCATCCTCGTGGCCTCCTCTGGACTTGTTCTAGCTGCTCCAGGTCTCTCTTGTGATGGGGGCTCCAGAACTGGACGCAGTATTCCAGGTGGGGCCTTACCAGAGCGGAGTAGAGGGGGAGAATCACCTCCCTCGACCTGCTGGACACGCTTCTCTTGATGCATTATGAATGATTTTCCCAAGAGCTCCTGCACAGGAGCACTGCTGTGCTCGGCTTTTGCCACGGAGAGTAACTGGGTAACATCAGCTCACTGCTGCTGGCTTGTAGCAGAGATCAGGAGGGCAGAGAACAGGACAGCAGGAAAAAGGACAGACTCACGGGATCGACAAAGTCAGCGTTGAGCCCATAGCAGAGCTTCTGGATGCGTGACGTGATCTTGTCAAACATGACACGCTCCTGGCGTCCATCTGTTAGAGGAGAGGTCATTTATTGTCACAGCAGCTCCAGGAACAACAAAGAACCAGCTCAGCACAGTATCCTCCTGCCCAGCGCCTCACCCAGGGAGCAACCCTCTTCTGGGGGAACCTGGGGTGGGAATCCCCAAGGACATCCTGTCCAGGTTCTCTGTCAGGCCCAGGGAGAAGGAGGGTATCCCTCCACCCCAGTTCTCTCTGCAGATGGGATCCCTCGCTCAGAGGAGCAGGTCCCAATGGAGTAAAGAAAGAAAAACAAGGAGCTCACCCCACTTCAAGAGGGGTCTAAGTACCGGCTGCAGCACCAAGACACCCCCACCCTACACCTAAAGCTTTGCATAAACCCAGTTCTCAGGACCATCGCTGCAGCTGAGGGCCAGCCCTCCCCCCAAAGGCTGGGGACCCCCACTCACTCTGGCTGGGGACCCCCCGCTCTGGCCCCTCACTCTCCTTTGATGAAAGATGTGGGCACCAAGCCCAAAGCTCAGTGCCATGGGTGGGGGGTCTCCCAAAACTGAGGGGTCTCATCCCTCACTCTCAGTGTCATAGGGGGGCAGCTCCCTCCCTCTGGGGTCCCCCCACTACAGACAGGGTGCTGCCCCCTCACCCTTGGTGCCCCCAAAGCAGCGGGGACCCCATCCTTCCACATTGGGTGTCATGAGAGACCCCCTCAAAACAGGGGAGGGGCCCACTTTAGGTGCCAGGAGAGGGACCCCCCCAAAGCAGAGGGGTCCCATTCCCTCACCCCAGGTGCCATGAGAGGGACCCCCCCAAAGCAGAGGGGTCCTGTCCCCCCACACCAGGTGCCATGAGAAGAACATCTCCC
>NW_010293603.1:0-13183 GCF_000700745.2 Antrostomus carolinensis
TGCACCTTCAAGTTCCTTAGGTGCTCCTGAATCTGATCTTCTCCTTCACTGGGTTGCTTTTCATTCTCCTGGACCCTTCCTTGGATTTCTAGGACTTGGGCAGTGTGGCACGAGTCCTTGCTGGTGAAGACTGAGGCAAGAAAGTCACTGAGCACATCAGCCTTCTCAATGTCCCGGGTGACCAGGTCTCCTGTTGCCTTCTGGAGAGGGCCCACATTTTCCCTAGTTTTCCTTTTTCCCCCATACCTATAAATGCTTTTTTTGTTGCCCTTGGTGTCTCTGGCTAAATTTAACTGGGTCAGGGCCTTGACCTTGTTTCGTATGACACATCATACATTGTGTGGTTTCACATGCTAAGAGATACATGATCATGTCTTTTTTTTTTTTTTTTTTTTTTTCTTTTAGTGCAAAGAGGCAATAAGCAGTTCTTGAAAACTGCTGTGCTTCACTTGCTCTGGGTTCTCCTCTCTTCACCACATATCAGACTTGCCCAGTCCAAAGACTGGGCACTACGAGGACACAGCAACATGGCTGAAGCCTAGATTGCTGTGATTACAGTGTGTGAGGCAATCTTCAAAACCTGATATCCTATAAGGTTTTCCCACACTTATTATTTGTGAAAAGATTTTCAAGGAGATAGATTATCAGCCACCAAAGGAAACCAATCAATTTTTTTACAGCAACAGCACTTGATCATCTTTCTCTGGACAGAAACAGCCATAATTTATCTATCTGGACTAGCTGGCAGCAATGCAGTTTACCTCACTCAGAAAACAAATTATGTAAGTAGCAGAGCAGATTATTAGCATGTAACTTTCTAGAAAATATTTTCTAGTACTTCATTATGTTTATTTAAAAGTTAAGTTCTCTGATATTGCCACATGTGATAAACTCTTCCCCAACAGCCCACAGCCTTCTTATGATCTTATCATTGCTCCTTTCAGTAGAGAGGAAAGGGGTTGTCAGCATGGCATTCTCCTGGAGAAGCCTTTGTCCTTGCATCTGGCAATCTCCCTTAGGTCTCACCCTGCAACACATGGAACTGTTGACTGCCCAAACAGATTGCAATGAGTACTGCATTGAATATGTAGCTTGGTTTAGTGTTTGACATATAGCAAGAAGTGTATTCTTCCACCAGCTAGCCAAAATATGGTGAAGGGAAGTAAAAATCTCCAGTGCTAATGAGGTACAGGCCAGCCAAAGGCTGTTATGAACTCCCAGTACATCAAGTTTGACCACAGGTTTGTATCAACCCTGGTGTTCTTTAGGGTAACTGTGGAATTGGAAAGCTGAAAGCTTTTGAAGAGTATTTTATTGCTTCTGCTCACATGCACAGTGAATGAATTTACTGCTGTTCTATTTTGTTATGATTTTATCATTCGTGAATAGTATTGTTAGTTGATCACTGGGAATAATGATAAATAATGAAGCAAATTACAGCAATCAAAATGAATTCATTCTGCTTTCAAGAAGAGATGGTATACAGAAGTGCAATTAAACTCAGTGTTTTGAACCTCCCCTTGGCCTTACTTGATCTGCAATGTCTCTCTGTTCACTTTGAAACTGATGTGTTTTTGGACAAAGCTACTCCTACATTAGGAAAAAAAATCTAAAACATTTAAATTCTGGTTTCATTAACTCTGGCTCCAAAATTTAAAGTGGAGAAAATAAAGCACAAATTATTTTCTTCTTCCCTAAAATGCATCCGTTTCAAAGCAAGTGGGAAAACATCATGGCTCAAATTTGGCCTGGTCATGTATCAAAGCAGTAACACTATCTACCCCCAAAATGCAAACATCTCTTAAAATATGCTTAAGTCAACAACAAACCATACTACATAAACAAGCTTATTTTTATACATCAGTATGTTTTTATTAAGGCAGGAGCCAAGTGTACCAGACAAACCAAAACCTGCCTGAATGAAAAAAAATTCTGCTTTTAGTATACAAATAACACACTGAAGTAGAAACTCTACATTTTTTACTGTGCTGGATATACCGTGAAAGCATGAGATGAGATGGCAAAGTAATACCAAACCACAGCTCCATTAAATATGTAAGAAGCAAAGGGACAGTGTTGTTATGGAAGATAGCAAAGGATACTAGTTGCAATTCCCAAAGAGGAAATAATGAGGTTCGGCATGCTGATTACAATTCTGTTTTTCAATATAATATATTATGTGTACTCATTAAGTCCTTCCCTTTTTAGAAATGCTTCACATAGGATAAAGCCAGATAAAGGGCATTTAAAAGCTCTGGGTTTGACCAGGAAATATTGCTCCCAGTTTAAGTGTCAGGAATAGTCTAAAAGTTTTTCATTAACTTTTACACAAGTGATGTGCCACATAAATTGAAGATCATCCTGGGAGAGAGACTGCAGGACATGCATAGCTAACAAAGTTTCATCACTGCACACATGATCTAGGATCAGGAGGTACAAAATCATCAAATTCATCCTTACCTTCCCTGACACTGGGCCATGAATGCCATTTTTTCAGCAGTTCAGGAGAGACATTTCCCCACCTCTGACAGAAGGACACCAGTTCAAATGCTAGTGGCTGCACAAATAACCGATACCAAAATTATATGGGGGAACTGACAATGGCTGTAGTACTTCAAAATCATATCTTGCATCTTTGCTGTCAGTTACCCAATAAGTCTGAGCCATGAAGATAAATACAATGTAAATGTCAAAGTAAAAAAAATAAAACAGAACCTAAGGATTTGGCTATTTTAGAAGTGTAACTGGGCATGGGAACCTGGTCAAGGATTTTGAGAGTCTTGCCTTGTTATTCAGTAGAAGGCAAAACTTAACACTAAAGTTATGCATGGCGCAGTAGAAACTGCACACTTAAAAACAGGAGAAGAAAAGAAAAACCAGGGGGAAAAAATCAGAAAATTTAACTTAATAGGATGCAGCTGTATCCCAAAACCTGGTCATTTGGCCAAATCGCATCATTATAGCTCAGCCAATGGAACAACAAGCAGCAAATAAACTGCTCACAAAATTTTTGCTCACATTCATCTTGCTGATCATTGCACAACTTTCTATTACCCCATGGTTATTGGAACACCCTGGCTTTAACAAACGCAAAGTAAAGGATAATTTGGTAAATTTAATCTCTCTTTGTACCTCTTGAGTTGATGAATGTTTGGTTTGTTTTTTTTTTTTCTTTTGGACAGCTCAGGTTTCCTGCTCATACGTAGCCTGTCAATTCTCATCTACCTTTTAATGTTCTTCCTATATTTAAAAATAGATACTTTGTCTCATTGCAGACCACATTCCTCAGAGATTTTACCAGAAGCCTTGTCAGACAGACCTGCTGTGCAAGGCTAAACCTGGCTTTTGCAAAATTGTGTTGATTTCCTTCATAACAGGTATGATTTAATGAGCAGTGCATGTTTAACAAAGTTCAATTGTTAAGTTTAGAATTACAAGCATATCCTTTAGATATAATAAAGAATATTAAATCCTCATAGTAAGAAAGGTTCTAAATGATTGAACGAGCTGATCTAAAGCATTTGCTTGCTAGAATATTAAATGTACCTTGTTCAGCTCTCTGCCTTACTTCACTATCATTTATTAAATAACCACCCTGTGATTTAAAATAAAACCCAAACAGTACCCACAAAATAACAGATAATCGTTTGCAATTATCTTCAGTGTTAGTTACATGAAAACAAATAACAGGGGTTTAGTTTGTCTTGCTCTTATGCCTGGTGTTGCCAAATAGTTTGTCTTGAATATCCGGTTTTGGCTCAGAGTACGAACACGGTAGTGGCATATCTAGTCTGCAGTTACTGGCTTTTACTGCACATAAGTGGTCAGATTCACTGTTGGAATACATTTATTCTCCTATTGGGAAATTTTTATTCATAATGATGATGGCAAATTAACATTAATTTCATACAAAGAGTATCACTATCATTTTTTAAGCATATGCAGACATCAGCCATAACCTGGAAAGCAGTGTCAATATTTCACGGCAATGGAGCTGCCAAACCCTTGCACTGACTTGAAGGTTCCCAGTCCACCAACACTAATTTTATAGCTGCTCTGCAAGAACTATGAGACCAGAGCCATACCCACCAGAGTCCTCCTTCCTTTTGCCACAGCTTCCTTTGGTTCTTCCAGCTATACCTGGAGTAAATTTACATTGTTCATTTGATCTTGTTGCACTATAATGTGGTACACAGTGCCTCTTGCCTTTTGTTGGCTTGATGTTTGAAGCCCCTGCAGCCTGTCTTCTCCTAGATCAGGCACGTTATAGACTGTCCTGTTCCAACAACTATTTTCTCAAATTCCCTCCAAATGGATTCTTATGGTGGCTCAACTTTTACAGCTGACACAAACTTGAGGAAGCTTGAGTGAAGCAATTAAATGAGTTCACTTGTGTTTCTTGAACTACGAAATGACAATGCAGAAATAAATACAGCAGAGATGTGCTGCATACATCTTTACAGGACTCAGAAATATTTACATGATAAATCTCCCATCTACTGACACTTATAAGCCAATCACAAACTATAGCAAGGTTTCTCACTACCTGTTAGGAGTTTAAGTTATCAGTATAGCAACATCAAAGCTGCTATTTAAGACTTGAGCAGTGCCACATCTGGGAGCTTCTGGTTGTGCCCTGGCCTTGATTCATTCCGTTGTCATGCCTAGGATGTTGATGGACAATGTTATCAGCACCCAGCTACCCATTGTTGCCAGACCCTCCAGGACTGTGCTTGTCAGCGTGGGCATGGCCTGTGCTGGACTTGCCATCAGATCTCAGCTCAGATTCCCTTGTGGGAGCATCTCTTGCTGCTTTCTCACAGTGTCTATTCATATTTAAGCCTTATTACAGCACACTTCCATTGTTAATTGCACACCATGGAAAAGAAGTATTTATTAGAGTCTTGAAACACATTTACAACTGATAGAGTTTTATTTGAAAGTCTAGTAAGAAATGGTAAATTAACCTAATCTACTTTCTTCAGTGTATTTTTATGGCAGCTGCTTTATAGCCTTTTT
Organism: Antrostomus carolinensis; assembly: GCF_000700745.2. Taxonomy (NCBI): domain Eukaryota; kingdom Metazoa; phylum Chordata; class Aves; order Caprimulgiformes; family Caprimulgidae; genus Antrostomus; species Antrostomus carolinensis. The sequence continues at coordinate 5,020 of NW_010293603.1, forward strand.
CCACTTCCTCTGTATTTTTTTCTGCTACAACATTAAACAGTTCAAATTTCATTAGTTTCATTACATAGGTCTTGCTATTCCTCTGTGATTTCTCATCATGTGTTTCTGATGCTCTTATATTTAGCTGCTTTCAGACCTCCTAATCCTGTTGGGCAGAGCAGTGTGCTCTCTAAATATTAAGCAGACCTAACACATTCAGGAGAGACGAATGCACTGGTCTGCGTACAAAGAAGGTAGACAAGTACAGGTCATGTGAAATAAAGCACAGAATGGAAACAAATAAATTACACAAGCATGCAATGTAAAAAAAGTCTATTCAGGGGAAGAAAAAAACATAAACTTCTGAGATATTTTAATGTTTGGTGACACAGGAATTCCTAGTTCTTTTGATGACCACATCTACTAAAGCACTACAACAAAATATATTCCTTTAAGTAACAGAAAGGCAGCAATAAAACCACAGAAAAGAGATAGGATACAAAGGCAATCTTAGTACAGAAATAACACACCAGATACACACTTAGTATCTGATGTGTTATTTCATGACATGAAGACGGTTTTTCTGGGTGCAGTCAAAGACACCATGGGGAGTTTTTAGAGGAATTTTGTCAGACAGGATGCAATAGTATGTTTAGGTTGACTGCACGGTCAGCCCAGGGCAATGCATTTGGTCTTTCTCAGTACAAATCCTTCGCATTCTTACAAGTGTTGCAATGAAAAACAAAGTAGAAACAGGAGGAATGAGGCAGTCTTGCTCCCAAAGTATGCATTTTTAAAGTGCTTTTATAAGTTAATAAATGTTAAATGTTAATATATTTAAAATGTTGAAGTTAATATATTTCAACATATTTTCTCATATCTACAAGTATCATAAATTCTAAAGAGGATTTTGTCAATTCTTATATTCCTGTTTTGCATATCTACATCAGACTGATGCTTCTTGAAACACACAGTAGTTTGAAGATCTGATTGCAAATTTACCATCCTTTCTCTTCTTTGTGGGCATAACCATAAATGGCTATAATTTTTGAAGCCTGATGCAGCTCTGCAGGTAACCAGAGAAGAGTACTCTGGATTTCAAGGAGTAACAATGTAAAGATTGAAAAGAGTACAATGAATCTGCATGAAATAGCAATCCAGCTAAAAAGGCATAGAAAATTATTTCACAAGAACAAGGCTACACACAAACCTCAATTTTGTGCCCTTATCTTCTCTAAAAGGATTATTCGAAATTCAGTGGACTTCTTTCATTCAGGAACCTATTCTATTGTCTCATCCCTTAAAGCTTATTACATTTATATAGCATTAAAGGACTTCAGATGAAAAGACTTCACATGACAACCTCTTAACTTTAACCTCACTTTATTGTGTCTGCTACGTGGGTAGTTTTAAACATTAAGGGTAATGGCCTGATGGATTTTCATTAACATTTAGACATCTAATTGTTGTCTACTCCTCTGAAAACTCCAATCTAGAAATGTAAAATATTTGGAGTACAATGTGTATATATATGCATACATCTTAAACATAAGGTCTTAGGACTACATCTGGGCATTACAGCCAGTCATCAAAACCAAGAATCTACTCTAATTCTTGAACATCAACACAGAATTTCTGCCCATGGCCCAGCATGAGGGTTTCTATTTGCTAACTGAGGATTTGACAGTGGTGCCTGCATTCATGACACGCCCTTGAGCAAGGAGTAAGGCTCCCATTAGGTATAGGAAGTAATTCAGTCTTTTCTGTAGCTCAGTATAAAGGGTCCATAAGCAGGAGCTGGCAATTGTACCAAATTACATATAATTGTTCATGATGAATTTGCAGAGCAGGGCAGAGTTTGCTAGGAACTCAGCTGAGACCACCATACTTAAATTTAAGTTTGGTTTGGCTTGTGGCCAGTACTTTACTCGCTAAACTATAAACTCTTGGGAGATTTTCTTTTTTTTTTCACTCAAAATATCAGAATCTCAAACCAAAACCTGCCACACAATGAATGGAATCAGTTTTATGCTACTTGCTTTGTCCTTCCCATTTGGGGCATTCAGTGGGACAAACCTTTATGATACACTGTGAAATCACACCATCACCTGTCGGGCTAACTTGAATTACTACATCCCTCTAAAATTGTTTTGAAGAGAAAAGAAAACCAAAATAACCTTTTAGTTAATGCAACAATAATTACAGACCTGTCGTTTTTTCTACCTTTTATCTTCAAATCACAGTAGCAATTATCAGGTAATTGATAAATTTTTTGTTTAGGAAAGAGTAATTCCAAAAAACTTTATTTTAATTCTCACTTTATTTTTGCTTCATTTTTACTCAAAACTACATCATAGAAAATAGAACTACAGGATGATGCAACTAGGTTGCTATCAGAAAAGAAGCAACAAAAGCCTAAACAGCAAGGTTTTAGGTTGAAGGTTGTTCAAATGTAAAACATTATTTTTCCAGTACACATTTGGCCTCCTTATGGTATTTTTCTCTTTGTCTGCTTGTTTTGTAGGGTAACCACCCAAGTCTGTTGGCTACTGCCTCTGATTTTTTGATACTTCAGTCACATTTGCTTTCTGGAGGACTAGCAGTCTTGATAAACTTTTCTTTATTAGATACAGCAACAACCAGATTATCTAGGATGCATAGCTCTTTCTGAAATCATGCAACAGGAATGACTGAGTATCACAAAAACAGTGAGGACATGGAAAGGGTACGAAGGAGTGTAAGGGTGGGTAAGGAATGTTAGTCAGATGTCTAATGGAGATATCAATCTGTTAAGAAAGGACTAACACATCCTCTACTCTGAGGGACTGATTGGTGATGAGGAGGTACAAGGAGGGAGTTTACCACTGGTGCAGACATGTAAAACATCTAGATTAACATACAGAATTTCCCCAGAGCTCCAGGGACTTGCTATAGCTGCTGAAAGCCTTTACACTGCTTTGCCATGGACTCATGTTTCTGTGCCAGAGTCTGATGCTTGTCATGGTCTGATGGCAAAGCCAGGTAAAAAGGTTCCCTCTCTGCCATGACACCAGCTGTTTCCTTCTCCCTCCATTTGGGCCAGTAAATAATGCAAGCCATGCCACTTCAGAGGGCATCAGCATGGGAAAAAGCAGCTCAGATCCACCAGGACTGAGACAAGACCTCAGCTTACTCGAGGTTCTGTGGAATGCAGGCAAAATCCTCGTACTGCCCTCAACACCTCTACCTCAGTCCTGGAAGAAAACCAGCAGTGCTTTTCAAAATCCTACTGAGCGAGCAGCTGGTCAGCACTCTATCCACTTCTTATACAAGCCCTAGGCCTTTCTTCACTCTGCGAGGGCACAAAGCCCCCTATCATAAATTCTCTCGGTATAATGCTTAAAAGAAACTCCAAAACTGGACCCGTAAACTACATAAACTCTGGGGCATGTGCCTTCCTCCATGATCACTTCAGTGCCAGGAACAGCTGTGATACTAAATCAGAAGTATAATAAGCTTTTTCCTAACATATTTTTTCCCACAGAAAAATTCTAAAAATTAAAACTGGAACTTCCAATACTGCCAGTCTCCATATTCTAATTCTTGTTTTAAAACAAAACAAACAAGTGTCTGGTAGTTCTCAGTTCAGAAGTGACTAAATCTAAAGGCTAAGTTTATTTTGTAGAAAACAGTACAGAAGGAGCTGATCCTCACCTGCACCCACACACTGAGACACAGAGAACTGGTGCTGACAGCAGTGAGCTGATCACCTGAAAATAGCCTGCAGATAAGTCAGGAGCTGGAAAAAAACAAACAAACAAACAAAACCCAAAACCAACCAATAACAACAACAAAAAAAAAAAAAAGAAGGAGGGACTATGGTTTAAAAAAAAAAAACCCAAACCAGAAGACTCCCAAGTTCTTCTTGTGAGTTAAAGAATAAAAGGAGACACAAAGCAGAATATAATATGGAAAAGGAGAAAAAAGTCCTTTCAGAAACCATATGTAATGCCAGCATAACGTGCTAAAACCTTGAAGCATATGCTACATTTGTGACATTTACTGGGGAATTTCTCCTTTATCTGTTATAAAAACAATTTAAAACAGCCATTTATATCAACTTCTAGGCTTCTAGGCTTCCTCTCTCAAGCCAATTAAGCAGCATAAGCACTTAAAGATTACAAGTACAGTCAATTAAAAACTGCAAATGCAGAAAATAAAAGGATTCTTTTATGTAGGAAAATACAGAATCATTCTGATGACAGCAAACAGGCTGGGAAGGCTGTTCCCTTTCCTCTCCCCCTCTTCACCGCCCTGTCCTCTTCCTAGTCCTTAAAGAAAAGACTAGCAAACCCTGTTCCTAAGTCACTTCAGGGACAGATTCCAACAACATTTGCTCCACAAAGCACAAGAGTCAGTTTCATCAGGTACCTTATTTTGCACTATAATGCATCTGTCTTGGAGTCCAAGTGGTATATGAGATGAATGCAAACAGTGCTATATCAATGACTGATCTTTTCTGCAGTGAGCCTTTCTGTAGTCAGAAGTACCTTGTGAATTGGATAACAATACAAAGAGAATTACAGTCATGCCAGATATGATACAATTAAGAATTCTAATGCTGATTTGTATCCTTCATTTCAAATTTATTAATCCTTTTATTAATCTCTTTTTGTCGTTCCATTCCCTCAGAATTACTTAAGAATCATGAAAGGTTGGCAATCCCAAAACATCAGAATTGATGGCATAACTAAGCAGAAAAAAAAATACAGGTTCAATTAGGAAGCTGGGTTTTCTTGGGGTGGGCTTTTTTGTTTGTTGGTTTGGTTTGGTTTTTCACTTAGAACAACCATAGTGGAAGACCTTTTTTCTGGTTGTTTCAGGTTATCTACTTTGTGGACATGGAACAGTCACTTAACTGGTCTATGCCTAAATAATACTTAGCCTTTTTGGAAAGTGCTTTGTGATCTGCAGAAGGAAAACTTTTTATAAAGTTGCCTAGGCTTTCTGTTAAATTAGCAAAGCAAAACCCTGCCTGCTCATGCAAAGCTACCACAGCTTTCTGTGGATGAAGTCTCTACATTGACAAGACAGTCCCATAAGATGAAACTGGCCCTGCTGAGGTAAGTAAGATTTTCCCCAGCAGCTTCCAGCAGGTCAGAGTTTTGCTCCTGATGTTTGATGCTCACTGAGAACGTAGGAAGCATGCACTGTCTCTGGGCTCTTAACTGATTTCATAGCTGAACCCTTGTTTTGGCAATTTCCTTCCATATATTCTGCTTGCATGACGAGTAATTAAAAACCTGAATGAGAACAGTGGCTTCTTAAAGTGACTCCTCACTTTATGTGATCTCTTATGCATCACAAAAAAACCCAACCATACAAACAAAAAAACAAACAGAAAGAAAAAGATCAAATGAATCTTCTAATTTTTAAAATACATGTGAAAATGAAGATGAAAATGTTTACAAGTAACATCATGTGGCAGAAGACAGACTTCAGTAAGGGTGTCCATGGAAGTCCATCCATACTGCAAATTAGTATTTTCTATTAACAGACACCCTGGCACCACTAAGAAATGTACACTGTTCTCTTTACAGCAAGACAATGAGCTCCAACAACATACACCTCTTTAGGAGCTGTCAGTACACCTTGTCCTTTGTCCCTTTCTCCAAATCATTATGAGATATGTAAGTTCTTGATACAAAAGAGAAAGGGGGAAAGTAAAAGCCAATGCAAGCAATTACTCCACTGAAAACAGATAAAGCCTTTACTTGCTACAGTCATATGACACTGAATAATAATATATTGCTTTTCACACAGTAAGTCATTCTGCCACCAACAGCTCCGGGTTTGTCTGCAAAGCAATTCACAGTCAGAAGTAAAAAGTACAGTTTTGGAGATTTTAATGCATATTTTACATTTTTCTCCACCCAAACAAAAGTAATAAATTTGAGAGATATAGATTTGAAGGCTAGACCATTCAATCGACAAGGAATTGGCTGCAGCCAGAGGGTTGTGGTGAATGACTCTATGTCCAGGTGGAGGCCAACGACAAGTGGTGTTCACCAGGGTTCAGTCCTGGGACTGGTGCTCTTCAACATCTTTATCAATGACCCAATGGATAGTGGGATTGAGTGCACCCTTAGCAAGTTTGCTGATGACACTAACTCGAGTGGTGCGGTTGATACAATAGATGGAAGGAATGCCATCCAGAGGGACCAGGACAGGCTTGAAAAGCAGGCCCATGAGAATGTAATGAGGTTCCAAAAAGCCAAGTGCAAGGTTGTGCACTTGGGTCAGGGCAATCCTGGGTATGTGTACAGACTGGGAGAAGAACTCATTGAGAGCAGCCCTGCTTGAGAAGGACTTGGGAGTCCTGGTGGATGAGAAGCTTGACATGAGCCAGCAATGTGCGACTGCAGCCTGAAAGGCCAACTGTATCCTGGGCTGCATCAAAATAAGTGTGGCCAGTAGGTCAAGGGAGGTGATTATCCCCCTCTACTCTGCCCTTGTGAGGCCCCATCTGGAGTATTGCGTCCAGTTCTGGAGCCCCCAACACAAGAAAGTTGTAGAGCTTTTGGAGCAGGTCCAGAGGAGAGTCACGGAGATGATCAGAGGGCTTGAGCACCACTCATATGAAGAAAGGTTGAGGGAGCTGGGCTTGTTTAGCTTGGAGAAGAGAGGGCTCCAGGGACACCTCATTGTGGCCTTCCAGTACTTGAAGGGAGCTTATAAACAGGAGGGAGAGTGACTTTTTACATTGGCAGATAGTGATAGGACAAGGGGAAATGGTTTTAAACTAAGGGAAGGGAGATTTAGGTTAGATATTAGGAGAAAATTTTTCACCCAGAGGGTGGTGAGGCACTGGAACAGATTTCCCAGAGAACTTGAGGATGCCCCAACCCTGAAGGCATTCAAGGCTGTGTTGGATGGGGCCCTGGGCAGCCTGATCTAGTGATTGGCAACCTGCTCATAGCAGGGGAGTTCAACTAGATGATCTTTAAGATCCTTTCCAACCCAAGCCATTATATGATTCTATGATACTTAACAGACTACAGTGAATGAAATGGCCAAAATGTCCTCACACAAAATGTCAGAAAGCATCGATGTGTCAAGTGTCTTGTTTATGTTCAGTCATAACCACTAAATAAGAGGCAAAAATAAAGAAAAAACATATTGTTTCAACCTTTTTTCCCTTTTTAAACACAGGGAGTAGCATAAGAGATTTGCAAAGAAGGGTTAATTTACTAACCCTAGTCAGCCATGGGGGTTTTCTAGTAGAGATGACTCTTAGATGAGGTCAAATGCTTCCATGTTGAGAACTGTGGAGGGCTTCTGAGGCATGTAATTCACCTCAGGGTAGGCAGATGATGGTCACCTGGCTACAGCAGAAGATACATATTGCAGAGGACAGTGGTAAAAAAACAACTTTCATTTTAAAGAAAGGGTATTCTAGAGTACTTCTATACTCTTTTCTCCTTTCTCCTCACACAAATCAACAGTATTTGTAAATAATTCTAGCTTTTTGCTTCATTTTTTATGATTTATTAACTATATTTTCAGTTTTACGATATTTATTTTTCTGAACCATTTTATCCTAAAACTGTATAAAAGAACAGAGAAAAATATAAGAATGGATAATTTCCTACTTAGGAAAATATCTGGATCTGGGCAGATTTTTTCAAGTCTTATAGCAGGAAAGCAGCTAGGAAAGATTTTGTGGAAAATTCTTTTTTCCACACTTTGCACTTACAGAGTCATGCATTAACCTTCCTCTGAATAAATTCACCAACTTCATTAATATACATCCATATTTCGAATGGGAAAGTAATTTCATGAAGAAGCACAGAACAATTCTGCTTATCATCATGCTCTTGGTTTTCTAATTTTTAATTGAGGAATTGTCACAAATGCTGGTTAATGACAATTTAAAACGGCACACGGATTGCCTTCACCTGAACTTTGCAGTGCTGGCCTCAGTGTTGAGGAAGATCATGCTTGGATCCAGTCCTTGTGTTCAGCTCTTGCTCTAGCTGAAGTACTGTCAAAGCTCACCTTTAACATGGTTCTTTACCTAAATGCCAGATGTCAGTAGCAGCAAGTCAAATTCAAGGGCTGAAGTCTGGTATTGCCGCTAGCACCACTGCTGTTAGTGATGCATTTGGGCTGTAGCAGGATAATAATATAATATTATTAATATAAT
>NW_010293604.1:0-6489 GCF_000700745.2 Antrostomus carolinensis
ACCCAGCCTGTATTTGTGCCTAGGGTTGCCTATCTCTGCAGCAGAAATAAACCTCAGAAAATTCCTACTCTCCCCACTGTTGTCTGTTAGGATTTTACTGAAAGAGATGGAGAATGGAAGGTCTGATCTCTTCTCTCTGGTGACCAATGACAGGACCAGGGGAAATGGCAGGAAGATGTGCCAGGGGAGGGTTAGGTTGGACATTAGGAAAAGGTTCATCACCCAGAGGGCGATGGAGCACTGGAACAGGCTCCCCAGGGAGGTAGTCAGGGCATCAAGCCTGACAATATTCAAGAAGCATTTGGACAATGCCATCAGACACATGGTCTGGATCTTGAGACTGTCTTATGCTAGGTCAAGAGTTGGACTCGGTCCTTATGGGTCCCTTCCAACTCACAACGCTCTATGATTCTATGATTCTATAACCATATTTTTCTGAACATGCCCTGGCAGGCCTAGGTAGATCTCTAGAAGGGAAGCCCTTGCATAAAAGAAAAAAAATACAGAGGGTAGGTTTGCACAATAACATTTAAATTATGCATCTCAGTGTCACCCACTGTTGGGTAGGCCTAACAAACTTTTCTGAAAGACAATGAACCTATGCATGAAGGTCATGTCCATTGGGATTCTTCAGATAGAACAGTTCAGATTCTTGACCAGGAAGTCTGTAACCCAGAGACTGTTGAATGTAACAGGGGAGGAGTCACTCCAAAAATGGCCAGCACCTCTATTCTCCTGCATGCACCTGCTGTTGGCTCTTATCTTCTCTTGGAAGAAACATGCTGGGCTAGATGGAACTTCTTCATGCAGAAAGCAGCTCTTCTGATCTTTACTCATCTGTCACCAGTGTCCCTCCCTGCTTTCAGCCCCATTTGCATGCAGTGCTCCAGTCCCTGGCCTCCTTAAGAGGGATTGCAAGCATCAAGGGATGTTACTGCTGATGCCATCACCAATGACTGCTGCTGGAAATCCATGCAGAAATGTGTGCTGTGCACAGGGAAGCAGACACTAACAATACTCAGTTCTCCTTCCCTCTCTCCCTTCCTCCACCTGTAATTGAGATTCAAGGAATCTAAGTCCCAGTATCTCCTGTCAGGAGGATATTTCCAGTCCTTGGGGAAGGGGTTAGCAAGGGCAAGCCATGCCCATAAGTATGCCTATACCACACATGTAAATACTAATATATGCATATGAATGCTTGATTTTAGCCAGGACTTTTTGGATGCACAAGAATGACAGATAAGGGAAAAATTTATTTCATGTAGAAAGGCTGATCAAAATTACGATCCTTTGCTCCATCTTTCTCACTGAAGTGACAGAGGGAAGGTCAGATAGTGGAAGTTCCTCTACTCTTTTAAGACAAACTGTAGCCTTGCACCTCTGAGGCGTGAGGACTCCTGCAGTCCCCTCCCAGACAAGGGAGGTCCAAGGTCAAGCCAGACATGCACATCAGCAAGTCAGGGTCAGGCCAGGTCTGACACTGCTAATCAGAGTCATACACACTCTCATGATCACCACACAAACCCATAGTAAGAAGGCAGGTCCAATGTCAAGCTAGGAGCAGAATCCAGCCATGTCAACAGGCCCCATGGCCAGGCATGACTGCAACACAGCTGGAGCTAGGGACAGGCACACCCACAGCTTAACTCAGGCAGGGACTGAGCTGTAGTGGAGACCCTGAACAGAGGGCATGGGTGGAGGCACCAGGTGAGGCTGGTCAGAGCAGTTAAGGTCCATTAATACATCCAGGAGCCTGACACAATTTTTCTAGAAGCTGTACAACAGGAAAGGTGAAAAAGTGCCAAGAAACAACTTGAGCCAAAGAATACCCAGCAAAATAATGAAGCCCAGCTGTTCCAGCAGGGTTAGTGCTGCAGGAGTGTCAGACAGGCTCAGACATTTCCTGTCCCATCATTTGAACCATCCTGCCCCAAAACATTTGAAAAACAAACAAATAATGGTTAGAGCCAATCTGCAGTGACCATGCCCAAGAGAAGAGGCAACCAGCCAAGGTGTCATTTGCTTTCCTCACACCCAGAAAAGCCAGCAGAAAACAAATTCTTGAGGGGGAGCTAGGAGGAATATTAAAGATTTTGGGTTGCAATGGATTTTAAAACCATGATTGTACAATTTAGCACAAAGTACTGTCTTAATAGAGTGTTTTCATAATGCATGGTTTATATGCAAGAGCACAGAGCTTTACCTTTGGATTTCTCAGCTTTTGTTGTTTTCAAATTTACTCTTAAGATTCTGATAATGACTTTTTAAAAAAAAAATTAATTTCTCTACAAGAAAACAAATAGCTGGGTGAGCACACGAACTAATGTAGCGTAATTTTGAATGGCTTTTGGGCTTGTAATAACTGACTTCTAAACTTCTTAACCTCATTATTAACAACCAGAGAATGAGAGTCTATACAGAAACAAAAACTTTGCTGCCGAGTAGATCCCATGTTCTCTGCAACCATACACTCTGAACGAAGCATTTCCTGTGGCTGGTCATTCATAACAACTCTTTTCGAAGACTGTCTCTGACAGATAACATAGGCAGTTATTGTTCCCCCATGAGGATTAAGAGTATCACTCTTTTCTACTCTGTGTGCAATGTCATGAAGCATCTAGGAACAGAGGATGTTCTCTCAGAGTATGTGTTCCACATTTTGACATTTCCAGATGTTTTCTTTGGTTTGCTTTAGTCTTGTGCAATCTCTGTCAGTGTGTAAGGACATGCATATTTGAAAGAAAAAGGCTTAAAATTAAAAACTGAAGGGTTAAAGTGTAGTAGGAGAATTTGTGAGACACACACTGTCAGAAGTGAACAGAATTACAGTGACAGAAGGGCTTATTACTAGGAATAACTAGAAGTTCGGAAAACAAAAATATAACCTCATTTTCTCCTAATTGCTGCCCTCCATTACTCCAAGTATTATAGAAGATCATAAGCTCCTTTATAATGTAAAGAGTTTCCAGGCATCTTCTCATTGTAACCTCATGTTCACTTTCTTGCAGAAGCCAACCCTAATGTGATGTAAATTTTCTTCAACTGCAAGCTGGGGAAGTTCTAGATGGAATGTGTTCCACAGTACAGCCATGATTCCCGAAACTCTAGTTGTTCACATTACTCTGCAACCTAACTGAAAGTTACCACTTGTAAAGAATTGAAGACAAGGATTCTGACTGGCTACACAAAGTGGAGGTAAAAATAGAGGATTTTCTGTTAGCAAGAAAATTTTGTAAGGCACATTAAGCCCTATCAGTGTATTCTGAGATGACCTGATTTTCAAAATAATCTTGATACAGTCACCGCTGAATATGTACTACCCTTGTTCCAACAGAAAATCTATGTTTGCAGACCATTTTCTATAGACTCTGGGCAGCTTCTGTGATTCACAGTTCTGTAACAACTCCGTCATACAGAAAGTGCTCCAGCTACAGACCCTGGAAGCCTACTCCAGGACTTCTAATATCTGAATCTCAGTTCTGTAATAAGAAGGTTTGGAGCTTTCAGAGCCTCCTCCCTCCCAGAGCTTTCAGACTTACTGCTTTGGGAAACCTCAGACTCCACCCATGTTTGGGAACCGTAGAGTTTGACAATATGCCTCTTGGATCCCCCTGAAACTGAGTTATGAAATCCCTGCTTCGCCAGGAATACAGCAACTCAGACACAAATTCTACAGGACACCTGTGTTTTAAAGTAATTAAAAGTACTTGTAAAATATTCAGGCTCAACAAGAACTTAATTGATCAAAACTTATTTCATTGAGAAATTTCAGTCTAACTTTTAAAGTGGAACATTTTATCTCAAAAGAGGCAATACGTATACACATAGAGTTCCTTTCCAGAGTTGGTCTTTCCCCAGCAGTGAGGTGTTCTCTTTGCCTGACTTCAGTGCTGGAGGTACACTGGGGAGGAAGGAGGATGCCAGATATTCATAATTCCGTTCTGCTAACAGCACAGTGGCCCTAATTTTCAGAGTTTTCAGAAGGCCTGGGATTTTTTACATCACATTGTATAAAACATGGCTGTAATGATAGTTAATATGTTTATGGCTATGTTGAGCTTTCTCCCTATAAAAATCCCCTTCTGTTCAAAGTAGACTAAGCTCCATGCATCTTCCATGGTGGTTTTGAGCCAAGAAAAAACAAGCTATTTGTCTTCCAGTGTCTTGCGACCATACCTTCCACTCTCTTCTTCTAAAATCTCTTTCCATAGCTCCAGGTTCTTTCCCTGGCTGAGGATTAGGCCCCTTAGTGATATCTATATTAAATATAAAACAGCCTCTGGTGAGCTATAGCCCTAATTAGAAAGAAAATTAACAGGTATTAGATTAGCAGAATCCCCGCCAGTAAAGTTGTAGGGGATATCATTAAAGAGACAGACTTTTGGTGTGTGTTTTATATTCCTCTGAAGTTGATCCCCTTTTTAATTACTTCTGCCATTATGAGAAAGCTAACTGGATTCTTTCACTGAAATGACCAGGACAGAGCCACAGAGAGGTTCATAAATCATCATGGGTGACAGAGGGAGAACGGGGGAGTTCTCTGACAACTACTTTCTCTCCTTTTGGAAGTGTTCTGCTGAAGCTGTTTGCATCCCCTCCATGCCATCCCCCACCTCCCAAACGGTGAGTCAATGTAGTGCCATCACTGACTGCGCTGTTGCCAGTGTTCCCCTTACACATGGGCACACACTTTTCCCTGCTGTGAAGAGTTTTACTGTGAAATGAGCTCACATCCAGTCTCAGCCTAAGTCTTTGGAGCTGGGTATTTCTTCTTTCTTCTCCCTCCCTGGCAAATTCAGTTAAGAAAATCAGTCTGATTCTTTATACGAGTTGATGCGCAAAACTGCAGTGTTTCATGGCTTCTGGGCTCCCAGACTTTCCCTTCCTTTCCCCTGGAGTGATTCTTGAAGACCTTCAAGTTCCAACTTGTGGTGTTTTGGGTGGTTTGTCCTAGCAAAACCAGGACACAAGTGAAATGAAACACTGAATTCCACAGTTTGATTCCTGCAGAGAGCAGATCCATAAAGTTGTTATTTTGTTTGGTTGTTTGGTTTTTTGAATTCACTTCATCCGCTAAACAGAAGCCATAAAAGATAGCAAGTTGCATTGGGGCATTCTTCTACAGGAGAAACAAGATCGTTATCAGCAAATGAGAGGATGGTTTCCTATACAATACTTCCCATTTAACGGCCTTTTAAACTCTTTAGACATTTTGCTGTGTGAAACAGATCCTCCAACTTGACTGCAATTCTGTATGTATTCTCCAAAATACCTATTCAGAGCATCTTCTAATCCTGGCTTCCCCAATTCTACAAAATAATATGTCCACATAGACATGATCTTCTAATTATTACTTCCTGTCAGAGAACCAGACTAGAAATATGGTAGCAACAAAAGTCAGCACATCTAAACTGTTAAATTAAGCAAGTTAAAGTGTATATCACCTGCATGTATTCCTCTTACAGCAACAGATAAGATAGAAGAAATTGCGCAGGGCAGTAGAAAGAAGAAACAGTGGGCTAATAGTTAATGGACAGAGAGAGACGCAGTATTGTGAATTAGATGAGTGAAGTGCTTTGATTCAGGCCCTTTATCTAGAAGCCTGTGGAAGGGTAAAGAAACGTTGCCAGCCCTGCAAAATGCAGGATAGGGTTCAGAATACCAACTTTTTTTCCAGTCAACACAGTGCCAGTGCCAGTGCCAATGCATTTCTTTTGGTAACATAAACCATAGAGCAAGGTAGAGAAAAATGAATTATCCCAAACTTGAGCAATTCCTCATTTCTTTTTTTGTAAAAGTTTTTTCTTCCCCTTGATTATATGACTTTAAGGCAGTTAAGATTAGATAATGCTTCTGAAAAAAGTCTTAGTCTGTTAGGCTCTCTGTAACTCAATTTTTAATGGAAAATTATAATCCTGTCCATTTATTCCCATATCTGTATCAGAGAGCAGCAGTAGGCTCCAGAGCCTTGCAGACCAAAGAAGGTGTCTGAGTAGCTCAAAACCCAACAGACACTGCTAGAAAGAAACACGTATTGTCAAAAGGTGACTGAAATGTTTTGCTTGATATCTACAGATTCAGTGTTCAGTAATTTGCAATAAATACAGGTTAAACTGTCAGGCAGCAAAGAAATTGAAGCCAGTCATCCAAATTCTTAAATACATCTCAGCAATGTCCTCTACTAATAGAGAACAAATGTTTACAGATTCACTTCTCCATTTCTTGTATGCTATTGCCAATAAAATATAAACCAACCTAAAAAATCCAGTGAGTAGCATGGTGTGGATTCATTTTCATGTGTGCTACAGCTGTCACTTTGGAAGTAGCGCTGTGTTGAGATCCAACATTCACACCAGAAGTGATCTCCCTTCACAGGCCAAGGGACACAGTGCAATACATTGTTCATTTCTGTTCATTTCTACGTTTCATTATCCTATGGTAAAATCTTTACAAGTCAAGTCATTACAACTTTTATAATTTATTTCAATC
>NW_010293604.1:6514-28180 GCF_000700745.2 Antrostomus carolinensis
CTAACTTGTGCAAGGGCAGAGTGTTCTCAAAGTGCCATCTAAGTCCAAAATAATTCCCCATGGAACTGAGAATCATCACAAATCTTACTACCTCCTTCTACAGTGCACTTTAAGTTTGCTTTCAGTAACAAGAATACCAATATGTATTTTAAAAACAAAACACATTTGAACACAACAGCATTTAAAACAAAGGTTAAGGCAGTGAAGCCTTAGTAAAGCCAATGGTAATACCAGGTAGTGCTACAGTAAAATTCTTAATTTGAAATTAGAAAAAAAAAATCATTACTCCTGTTGTAAAAAAGGTCAAACTGTATTTTGGAAAGGCTTTTCATCTTAAATAAGCTACATCTTCCACTGACTTTACAGTTGACAAAGATTTTGAAGCGGCAAAACCCTGCTCCATGTGGCAAGATGTGGGACAAAACGGTGTTGCAAAAACAGAAGTATAAATGTAACTAAATGTGCCACTCGGAACACAGAAAGCTGAAGCAGGTGTTGTCATAGCCGTCAGCTTTCAGGTTCCTTCTTTCTTCAGTTTTTTCAAATCACATCTTGATTCTTCCTTAAAAACATGGAAAAACAAAGTAAGGACCAGATATTAGACTTTTGGTTTTAAATCCATAATTCCAAGTGTTTTGAAAAGCAGTCTAAAACTGCTGCATACTGGTTTAAAATAAAACTCCAGTTGTTCTGATTTTTCTCTTCTAGAATTCAGAGTTTTGCTTCTGAGAGATTAGGAAAGACAAGACTTTCTGGAGAGCAAAATAATAGTCTTAAAATATTAAAGCCTCAGATAAAACACATAAAAACAAAATTAAATATTTTATAGAAATTAATTTAAAACATTTCTCACTTGTAAACAAGTAATCTAGAAGAAATTTTAGCATGAAAACACAGAGTTTGGACTCCTTAATGAAGTCTCAGAGGCAAAAGTATCCTAAATTGTGTCAATTCTGTAAGGACTGAAATGAGAAAATCCCCACCATTGCGAGACTGTTACAAAAATAGCCAACACTGGCAAAGGAGAGTCAATTGACTTCAGTAAATGAAGGAAATACTGGCAAGTGTAAACTTGACCTCTAGCAGTGATATTCTCATTTCAAGACTTAGAGGTCTACACACATAACCACCTATTTCTGTCAGAGTCTACTCTTGCTGCAATCCATCCCTGGGCAGACAGCCAGTGCAAAATCTCTCCAGCACAGAAGCCCCACTTAAGCCATGGGTTTAACAGGAACATAAATGAAGGGAGTGGTTGAAAATAACCTGCCCTTACAAGGCAATCACATTTCAAGATTCCCAGGCAATAGAAGAAAAGGCATCTGTAAACAGCAGAGTCCTGCTTTTCCACATCATCTTTTTCTCCTTGGAAAAGGAAACCTTGAACAATTTCTGTGAAAGGAGCAGTCACAATGTGGGAATGAGAACTTTAGTGGATTTGTTTTTCCTTAAACTGCCCCTCTATGGCTATACCAACAGTAGCCAAGCAATGGAGCACACTTTTTCCCAGTTCTGTGCAATGCAAGAGCAGGAGGATGTGTGTTCCTGGAACCTCTTTAGAGATGGTGAGTTTTTTTCTTTATGCCTTTGTCTTTTCCACCAGCTCATAATCTGCCCCTAGCTTCCCTGGGGCCAAGGAGAAGAGGATGATCTTTATATAGCTCTCCTCAGGGACTGTGTGAATCACAGAGTAACATCTAATCCCTCTTGCACTCCACAACTGCATAACATCCCAGCTGAATATCGAGCCACGGGAAATAAGTTGCAGTTTTAAATACAAAAATCAGGCAGAAAGAACAAGCACAGTTAGAGTAGTTATCAGGTTCCACCATAAAACTCAAACTGAAAAATTAAACAAAGCAGAGGTAAGAAAAGAAAACAACCAGAGACCAGGGAGGGTGCAGAAACCACCTAGAAAGGCCAAGATACCGTGTTCTGCATTTTGGCACTTAATTTTTCTTAAGTTTTTGAAAAATTATATTCAATAGTTATTGGGTGAATCTATTGCATGACTTATTATTTTTTTACTAGAGAGGGCAAGGAGCCATGTTTTTTAAAATGTTTGGCCACCATGTTTGGTATCTGAGCTGTATCTCATGCACTGTCATTTCATGCCACTTAGAACAAATCCCAGCTGGCTGGAATCCTGGTCCTGTGGACTGTGAGTCATGGATATTAAGTGACCATCATGTGAGCTCCTGCATGCTGCTGTGGTTAGTGTATGATACTGTAAAGTTGTACAGTATCTTATCACAGAAGATCATCAATGTGAATACACAGTTTGAACAGGAGCACTTTCATAACAACATGAAAATATTACTTGTTTTAACAAGCTGTAAGTAAGGGGTAGGGATGTGTGAAGCAGATGCACAAGTACAGTGTTTCCATGATTTTCAGGGGACCAGTAAGCCACAGAAAATCAGCTGCTGGTTCTGTAATAACAGAACTGGGGCAAGAATGGAAAAGATACTGTCTGTAATGGAAGGGTTTCCAAGAAACCTTAAACCTCCTCAAGGAAATTGCATAGTAGTCTTTTTGATGGGTAGGTATAATCTAGTCCAGTCTTACTGAAGTATCCTGCCAGGATAAGGAGCTTAACACAAGCACATTAGGAACCAAAATAAATTTTGTGATTGACTAAAATATCAGTCCCAATTTACAATTTTAAAGCAAATAATGAGCCCTTTTTCACTGACATGATACGGACAATGCTCGGAGCAGATGGTTTTAGTCTAACAGAAGCCCAAATTAGAAGATTTACTGAGCAAGCCATTTCATGCTAGTCAATGTCATGCAGGAAAATCGTACTAGAAATCAGATTGGAAAAAACTTGGGGCAAGGAGGAAACATTATTTTCAAAGAATAGCATTTCATACCTGGATTACGTAGTTTTATTCCATCCTAGTTCTGAGCTGAGTAAATTCCTGCTATCAGCGGTAGAATGAAAATCCATTTTAGGCAAAATACAGGGAAAACCCCCTAAGAGTCTGATGTGAATGCCCATTTCCATCTTCGTTAGCATGAGTAAGCTACTCAGGCTATAAATTGTTGTTACACAGTCCAAACTCTCATCCAGTTATCTTCTGCAGGTTACTATGAAATCATGTACTGCTGTCAAATGTTCTTATGAGTCTATAATGTTTCAGTCTTCAGTCACGGCTCCAACAAAATGACTTCTCTAGCTGCCAGTTCCAGCTTAGATCTGATTTTCTGTCTTGCATGTGTTTTCCTTCCTCGTAAAAGCTACCAGCTCCTTCCCACTCTGCCAGCAGTTCCCCCTACCTTTGCTTATGTTTCTGCCACATCATAATGGTGTAGTTAACTCTCCTTAGGTCAGCAGAGCCAGACATTCATAGCTTGCACTTTCTAACACTTTTCAAGCACCGAGGCATTTAAAATGTATTATATTTCCTGAGTCAAGCATCAAAAACTTTGCATTTGAAGTCTGCTCATGGGCCAAGAGAGACAATTAAAACTCATGACTGATTTTTTGCATAGGAGTCCAGAGTTTTAAAGAGATACATATGACTTGTATCAGATCGGGACAATTTATTTAATTGATCCAGACTTAATCAAAACCACCATTATAAAGACACCAGCCAGTCGTATCAGAGGAAGATTAAAGCTATTATTGCAATGTATTCAAGTTACCGTGACTGTAAGAGAAAAGTCAAAACACTATGTTGGGGAGTATTAATAAAATCAGCATGTTAAAAATGCAACTATGTCACTACAGATAGCTCCAATCTTGCATTTCTTTTTTTTTTTCTTTTTTTTTTTCTTTTTTAAATGTTGTAGAATTTGAAGGAGTTGAAAAGATAACATCCTCAACTATGGAGAAGCTTTCAAGGAAAGACCAAGGGGAAACAAGAGTATCCATGGACGTATGAATGGATATTAGATAAGAGATAAATCAGTCTCATTAGCCAATTGGGAAGACCAGGAAGTAATAAAATAAAGCATTAACATGAAAAAATGCCAATTAAAAATTAAGGAAATTTTCATAACTCTGTGAAGGCATAATAAAGCTAGTTGCAAATGCAGAAACAAGGTGCCAGGAAAAGCTATGAAATTAAGTTCACTGAGGATATTCAAGATGCCAGTCTGTGGGGAGTCACTTCAGCATAATAAAATCAGAGCTTTCAAAATGCAAAGACACGAACTGGGGAATCCACTCACTACCTTCTAATCCAAATTATCAGAAATGCCTTCAGTTAGCTAAATGTTATGTTGTCACAAGTTGTCCCCATTTATTACAACCCAGTTTTCTTGAAAAACATGGAACAGACCAACAAGCATGCTGACAATGGCCTTATAACCTGAATGTGACAGCAAGGCCAGATGGATACACTGGGATATCTGTACTAAAGTCATTGCTATTTTTCCAGGTCAAGTTTTCCTTTTTAATTTATCCTGCTTTAGTGAAAGCATTTTAAAACTGTTTCTTGAAAACATACTGAGATAAATCCTCAAAGGGATTTTTATGAATAGATGTGCTTTGTTTCTAGCAAAGATTAATGCTTTTGCATAAGGGTTGGAAAGCAGTCGTTCAGTCGAAGGAAAGCAGAAGTCACCACTGATCCCTCAGGGAGAGTGCAGACCTGTCAGTCTGATTTTGGTGTTTGGAAACAGAAATATTTTCTTCTTTTCTTTCCACAACTGCGATAACAATCTTTAAGCCAATGTACAACTAAAGTGTCTCCAGAAATTACACTGTTTGCAAGAAATGCATTTTAAAATGATTATAATAGTGTACTAAAGAGCTTGAAATTTACATGCCCGCAGGGCAATATAGCACTACATTTGTGATTTGATGTCACAAGCATGTAGACATCTTTAGTTTTATAAATACTCTTTAAGGAAATATTTATTTTTTCTCTCTGGAGAAAACATTAAACCCTACCTCAGAAAACTGTACAGGAGGAAGGAAACTGGGTTTGAGATGTTCAAGTTTTGGCTTCCAGTCACCAAAATCAAATCCTCTCCCCATGTGTATTCCAGCTCTAGGTTCGTAGCCCTACTGTTCTGGACTTAAATAATAATAAACGTAGGACATATTTTACCCTTTAGATTATATACCCCCTTGTAACATTACAGAGAGTTTTTCTTGTTTTCTAGGATTCTGGAGATCCATGTTTACTTTGGGTTTCTACGGAAATGAGGTTTAGATGATCACACAGACTGTCCACTCACACATTTCTGTTTTGAGACAATGGAATAATTTTATTTATATTTGGCATATGGATGGAGATGTCAAAGATAAAATATTTCTACAAGTTTTGTGTCTGGGTAAAGGAAAAATAACTGAGCTGGTGCTGCCAAAGGGATCCAGCCACTGACTAGAGATGGCAGCCAGGTGACCAGTCAGCGCATGTGTATTGGCAGGGGGACCCACACCCAGTCCCTGCCAGTGTCCGCCCCCTGCCACACCATATGCTGCCATTTGTCCAGCTGGTCAGGTAGAACTCCTATACCAAAGCCAGGACATCAGAAGTGATCCACAGAAAACCTGCTTCTCTTTTCAGAGAGGTGTGTGGATTCCAGCCTGTAGAAGTACACAGCAGCACAAGATAAAACAGATCACAGCACAGCCAAGTGATGAGCTCTCAGAATTGCCAAAACAGAGGCAGATATCCATAATTACCTAATATTCAGTGTCAGTGAGGTTCTGTAACAAACACTCACTCATCCAGAGCACGTGAAGGGGTATGGCTTCAGATCTCTGTTTCTGTGCCAGAATCCATCCTGGCATGCTTGGTAAGGCACTGTTCAGCTTGGACTGCAGGCTAAAGGTATTAGTAACCCACAGAAGCACCCTGCCCAGTGCTAGGAACTTCAGCACAGTTGGAAACCTACCTAGCGTACTGAATAGCTGTGTTGACATACAGTTCAAACAGTGGCTTTGCTGCCATAGCTGCCATACTTTGTTTTAAGGTAGTTCAGTTATGAACTCCATCTGCTGCAAATGCATCCAGGTCATCATATGAATCAATGCATACAAAGAAATTATTTGTACCTCTTTCTGATCAGCCGTCTTGCTAGAGACAGGAAGGAAATTCTTTAAGAAACTATGATCAAGAAAGCTTGAAACTAGTTGAGCAAATGCAAACTGGAGAGAGGATTTAAAGAACAGAATGACAAAAAGCTCAAAAATGCTATCTAGCCAATAGTCAAATTATAATAACATAGTATTTATCTTCACATTTTCCCTGTTAGGCTACAAACCACTACAATTCTCATGTTTTACACACACATCACTGAAACACTGTGACACCCACACATAAACCCCTCATCTAGGCACCCTTCAAATTCAGAGGAGGAGAGTGGGTACTTTGAGAGCAAGAGCTACCTGAGCAACTGCAGCAGTCTGGCATATGATGGGATCAGCTCCTTTCTGGGAAACTGGCAGCACGTCAACATCACGCAGAGGGTCCAGACCTGGCTCTGGCATGCAGCATGTAGGCACAGCCTTGGTCACAGGGCTGAGAGGAGAGGGAGAGCTGAGACTGACAGCTGCATTACAGGCAGCTGCAGTGAGAAAGGCCAAGGGTGAGGGTCAAATTGCTGCAGAAGTCAAGTGCCACCGTGTCTGGTTTCAACCGAGACCCAAAAATTATCTACCTGCCCTTAACTCCCTTATACATTTGCATCCACTATGCTTGTTAGCATATTGATTTCCATAAGATGTGAAGTCCGTATAGTGATACTTCACATAGAAACATGCCTAAAAATTACCAGAGTCAGAGAATAGGAACCAATTTTATCTCTCATTCAGCAGAGTTTTGCAGGAGATTACCCCTACCTTCCAGAGTACCTGCAGAGCAGCAGAGTGGATTATCTTGGGAGCTAGTTCAGGTAGATAACACAGGAGACAGATGAAAGTGTCTTCTGCTGACTGGTGATAACCATGAAAGCACTTTCATGTGCAGGAAGATCCAAGGGTGGCCCAGAAGAGCAACCAAGTCATCTGAGCATCCTTTCTCCCTCCATGCAGACTGCTGTAAGTGAGATACTCTGACAAGCTCACAGGTGAATCAAAGAATCTGGACAGAGAAGGGTATTTACAAATGTCTTACCTTTGTGGTCCTCAGGATCCTGAAGGAAAAAGTGCCCAATTCAACACTGCAACCTCAGTTACCACATGGTAGATGATGATAGAGAGGATCCTGAATAGTCAAAATAAACATTCCAGTTTTGTTCTGCAGAACCTAGCCCAGGAAAAAAAAAAAAAAAAAAAAAAAAATTTTTTTTCGAAACCAAGCCCAGAAAAAAAAAAAAAAAAAAAAAAAAAAAAAAAAAAGGTATTATCCCTAGGGAAAGCAGTTGATGAATGAACAGGATCCAGTCATCAGTCTCATCATTGGGCTTAAGTGCAAAAGCAGAAGGGGGTGGGGGGACGGACGACTGTGGACAGATCCCCAGAGTGGGGGTAGGAGGTGCACTGGACTGGAGACCCATCTGCAGCCTATGGACATCCCCATGCGGGAGCCAGGAGCTATACCCAAAGAGGTCCGTGGCTCCATGGGAAGCCCGCATTGGAATACTTTGCTCCTGGACTCTTGTGGCCCACAGAAGGGATGTCATGCTGGAAAGAACGGCATAGACAAACTGACTGCAAAACCCCATTCCCTGTCCCCTGTGCCACTGGAGGTGGAGGTCCCCAAGCTGAGTCTGCTTTGCTGTGACCATAAGTGATAAGTGATCCCTCCCTGTCCTCATCCTAATCTGTACCTCCTTTATTGTGACTCCCATCCCATCTCACCGGGTGGGAGGAAGGAGTGCAGGACTGCATGGTCATACCTGTGGGTGAAACCACCACAGATGGGTATCTGTTCTGTCAAATAGTGGCAATGTGCAAAAGCAGGAAACAAAGAATTTGTTTCATCATGAACTTATTTTATGATGTTTGATTACACATTATGAATTTAAGTCTGACAAGGCAAAAATGTTTCAATCCTGAGACATAAGAATTGATCTAAGAAGTATAAAGTAGATACTGGTAAAATTCAGACATGTTTCATTCTGGCCAGTTATTTCAGTTTCATATCAATATCATTTCAGTAGTGGATATTTTAATACAAAAGGACACTAATTTTATTGATAATATTTTATTAAAGCAAACTTACTTAAAACACTAAGGATAGGAGGGTCTGTAACTAAATAATCTAATTCACTTCAAATGAAGGTAGTGTATCAAAATACATCCAGATGCAAAAAAATTATATTGAAATCTGGACTTACAGAATTTGAATAGGATCTGGACAAATCAAAAGATAAGGAAGTACGTTTTATGTGGCTAATCTATAAATCTCCCCTTGAAATGTGTAATTCCTACAGAAGAAATGGAGTGCAGTAAGCATCTGTCCTAATGCTAGGGACTGACTGTAATGAGACTGTAATAGTGGTCAGGCACTATAGTAGCCTTCGAAGAAGAGAGAGAGAGAAATGTGTTGACGTGTGAATCTTGAAGTCTTGTAAGTCACTTTGGTCAAAAAAGATCCCGTACATCAGAAGAAGAAATTTGTCCTGAGTATCCTAGCTAGGTAGGGAATTCCTTTGAAGGCCATTTGTGACCATCTCTGTCTCAGTCACATGTTCAGTGCAGAATTGCAGTATACAGGAGGGAATTCCAAGTGAGTTACTAGTAAACTGCTAGAAACAAATCTAACAATCTCTCCCAATAATATTTTACTTTCCTTTTAATAGACTTAATGTAGTCCTAAGGTCAAATTGGATACCTTAGCCTACCTATGGTTCAAAATCCCTTTCGTGTTCAATGTAGATATTAATGTTTATGTCTTTGTAAAAGAACACATGGAGTTACAGATGTTTCTTAAGGTGATTTGGGTGGCTTCTCACATCTAAGTGCATACACATTTTAGAGAAAATTTGAGGCAGAACTGCATCAAAAATGTTTCTGAGGTACAGAAAATCTTTCAGAACTGTAATGTATTTATTGCACTCCCATGAGAAGCAAAACTTTAAAACAGACCAACCCATGGGAGAATGTAACACAACTGTGACACATGTGTACAGAGGTGGGCACCAAATACAGTTGGACTGTCAGTAAAATCACAATCTATGAGTTAGAATTACTTGAGCAGGTATCGCCTGTGAGGCCCTCTGCTATGCCAAACAACAGCATCTGAAAGCCATTCTTTCCATACTGTGTGGGAAAGAGAGATGATCACGCGGAGGGACATTCTAGAAAGAATGGGAAGGGAATAAAAGGGATTTGCAATGATGAGCTGAAATGTCCTGTTATGGAGAATACAACATGAATAGTTAAACATTTCTGATTACCCTGTTAATTTGCTCCTCTGACTTCATATATGTTTGGCACTGGTTATCTTGGGAATCCTGCCATGGGCTCAGGCTCCACAGTGGTAGGCTAGATTTAAGAAGTATGTCTGCTGGACACCATTAGAGGCAGTAAATGTCTGATGGATTTTTACCAATGTGGCTGTTATACTCGAAGGTGTGAATTTACCCAAACACAGTAAAATGAGTACTATCCCAGCAACATCAGCCATAAGGTTAGAACAGCTCTGTGTGGCATCAGCTGTTAGCAATATAAGTACATCCTACCAGAACACCTGTACTGACAGTAAGGATTTTGTTTGACTTAGCTTCTTTTGCTTTCTAATCTAATGAATTTGACATAGTATAAAAATACACAAGGCTTAAGAGAATACAAATAGCACAAACGTAGCAGTCAATTAACCAAAGGGTCACCCTAGGTATTGTAAAAGTAATGATATTGAGCTCATTCAGGGAGGTTCAGTTGCCTTGGGAGGAAAGGGAGGTGGCTTGGCAGTCACTGAGGATCTGGAATATGACAGCTTCCTGATGCCTTCCATGACCTGAGTTGTGACTACTCTGCAACTCACACTACTAAAAGCTGGATAAAAGCATTGCTAACTGGTCTGCCCCAAGCTATGGCTCCACCCAGGTTAAGAGCTTTTCTGAGTTTTCAAACTCAGGGACTAGGACATCTAACAAGGCTGGGAATGAGGAAAGCAGTTAAATGTCAGAGGATAAAGGAATTGAGGCAGAAAGAGACAGATGTTTCTCTGGCACACAGCTAAACCGTCTGGTGGGAGACTTTGGCAAAAGTTCATGGTCTGTGTGTTCCTATTGCTGCTGAGAGGAACTGGGCTTTGTGTACAATTCTGTAAACAAATAAATGACCTCAAGGCTATCCCAGCTTTGAAGCTATTTTTCATCTGGATGCACCCACTCTCCTGCAAAGCCTCAGTATTCAGTTTGCCATGAAACCAAAAGGGCAATGAGGCTATCATCCCCTGGTTCACATACTGAAGTAGCCCAGCAACAAGCAATGCAAAACTAAACTGCAGATTGTCCCATCCATTAATCCACACTCTTCCTTTTCCCTTTTAACAGTGATGAGCCACAGGGAAAACAGAAAGTTGTTCTCATCAGATTTTGGACTAAGCCTATCTTACTTTAATCACAAGAAAAGCTTGATTGGAATCAACAGGGTTTGTGTTTTCAGATGATTTGTGAGATACTTAAAATGACATCTTTTGCTATATTTCAGCAGTTCCCGGGCACAGCACAGAACAATGCAAAATGAAAAGTAACAGTAGTTGACTTAATATCTTGAACTGAAAGATACAATTCATTAGGAACCTGAAAGAAGCCCAGGTCTGCTCTGACTTTATTTGAGACATGTTTTATTTGACTTATACTGGAAAGGGTGGGAAATTCAAGCAGATTAAAAATCTTCTGAATTCTGCAAAAGGCTGGCCTGCAGAAAAGGTTTACATAGGCAAACACATCTTCTTGATTTATTTTCCATCCAACAGTGTTCTAAGACCAGGGTTAATAGCAACAAAACAGAGTGACTTGCAGTAGAAATACTTAATGGTCCTACAGAGTACGGGATAACTATGTAGCAGGAGCTTGCAAGAGCTGGCTGACAAAAAAATGCAGTGCCCTTCTATGTTAATCTAATTAGAGCTCTTCCATGTAGCTTCAATTGACAGTTTGGAAACCTGTAAACTTCTCTAAACATAGACAGCCTTCCATTTGCTGCAGTTCAAGAGAGGACCCTCTTCCTGCACTCTTCCCTTGAACTGTTTCCATGGAATGCTGTCCATATTCAGAAAAATGTACAGGTTGCCAAACTGTCAAGTAAAGCTGTAATGAATGGCTCTAATTACATTCAAGTAGCAGAGAGCATTGCCATTTTAATCAAATCTGAGCCTTGTGAGGTATTTGGCAGGAATACAAGAGAAAGCCTGAGGAAAACACTGCCAAAATGTTAGTAACCTTTTATTCTAAATTCTGCCTGTCGGAGAACTGAATACCAACTGCTTAGCAAAGGTTTTTGTTGGCTTTTTTTTTTTTTAACTGTAGCCTATATAGTTTCGTTATGAATTATTATCCTGTTCTCTAACAACAAAGCAGAACAAAACCAAAAATACAGCCCCACAATTTCAAGACTAAAAATGATGATCAGCAATTTCACTAACCAGTCAGCTACAGTCATGTTGCCAGTCACAGAGGAAAGGGAGACCTAATAACATCCTTTCACTCAAAGAGCTTCTGCCAGTGCTCAGCTTCATGTTTTGTACAGTGAGAGATGTACAAGCAAACTGCCTTGTCAGATATCCTGTCAGATGCTACCCCAGCTCCATTCCAAATGACACAGTTTTATGTTCTGTAGCACTGTCTTACCCTAATAGTGTGAAAGAGTTATCATTACCACTGTCTGGTGATCTTGATATTCCATCTCTTTTTCCAAATAAAAAATTTGGAACGAACTCCAAAATTGTACCTATTTATTTATTTATTTACCACAACTTCAAGACCTTACAGTGATTGAAATGTAAAGTATCAAAATTATTCAGTGACAGGAAAAAGATAATAATCTACCCAATCATTCTGTAAGTTTAATGCACAAGAAGAAAAAAAAATACCCAGAATTTTACAAAATCTACCCTGGAGGGTGAAAGAAGGCAACAAAGGAATTCCTTCTTCCAGAGGAATTCATTTCATAACATAAGGTTTTCAACGCTATTTCAGTTCCCTCTCCTGAAAGCATCTGCACCAAGAGCACTCTAGGTGAAACAAGATAAAAGTATTCATATCTCAGATATTTTGGGTGTAGCACAATAGATCTCCATCCACCACCTCTCTTTGTTTTCAGGACATGGATTTAATTTATTTCACTAGGCATTGTGCTAGCCTTGTCCTGCCAGCTGTCACACAGATATCCTGCTGCTTCATGTCCCAGCAGAAGGCCAAATGCCAAGCAAGTCTTACTGCTCACTGTTCCATTACTGGAGAGCCCTTGCTTCAGCTCCATTCCCAACAACAAAAGCCCTCGGAAGAAGACTTCTTCCAAAGTTCAGAAAGGTTTCCATATTCTTTTTTTTTTTTTCAATTACATGCTCTATGGTCACTCAGTATGCTTTTAAATTGTACAAAACCTAAAAGAGGGGCAATCCAGACCCTTTGCAACTATCCGTCTAATAACTAATTTTGAAGTAGCCTCCATTGCATCATTACTCAGCTTCCTGGTTAGTGACAGGGGTTGTAGAGAGGCATTGCTTAGCTAGACAGCCCTACCTGATCTTCCTCAGTGACAAAGCTTAGCAGTCATCAGGAAAAGAGCCTCTCAATTTCTAATCCTAACCTCTTTTCTTCACACAGAACTGAATAATTAGCATAGCAGCCTAAACCATTGCATTTTCTGTCCTTTTTGGTGAGTTTGTTTCTAAAAAAGCTTTCTCTCTTTTCCTTTTTTTTTTTTTTTTATTTTCTTTTACTCATTATGGACTTCTTGGGAACTACTGATGGGGTTTTGAGGCAAAAGACAATCTTGCTGTTATCTTTTTATGGAAACTGCATGTTTTCAAGATGCTGGTGAATTACCTTTCTGGTACACTGATGATCAGCATGGGATATGTCACTGGCAGCTTCACTATTGATGCAATTAAAATATCAGATTAGTTAATATATAGCAAAGCATGAAAAGTTGTTGTTGGTTTGGTTTGGTTTGGTTTTTTTAATGCTGGTTACATTTTCCATTCTTCAATACATTCTTTAAATACATGCATAGGTCTTTCTGGCTTCAGCTAATAACAGATGTTTTAAACATGATGTAAAAGCTCCACACAGAAGGATATTTCTCTCCTATCAACTTGAGTTTGAAGCATGAAATATAATTATCCTTATATCATTATCTTAGCCTGCATAGTTCAAAGAAATAAGACACAATCTGGAAGTGTTTCTGTGCCAAAAAAATGTGCTAGCCTTTTCTTCTTCTAAAATCTGAGTAGCAGTTAGGAGGAAAAGGAGAGAATCCTTTTTCTCTTTTTCTGGGTTAGTAAAAATTGAGTGTTTTCTTCACTTTATGGTCCAACACAAAGCCCAGTATCACAACCACCCTTCCCTCATAGCTAAAGCCTGAGATAAGAGCATTCAAAATGTACAGAGGACACCTAAGTTGAAATAGTTTGCCTTTCAGGCACACTGAGTGCTTCCTGCAAATGATGCATCACTGATGCCTAAGGAGAACACAGCCTTGAGCAACCAGAACTGAGGTCTGTTTTACTAGGAGATGTAATGTACCTCGCTCTGTTCTGTATACCCTAATACCTTATTGTAGCTCCCATGTTACTCCAGCGAAGAGGAGTAATGGCAGCTGTATGAGAAGTAAAACAGGTTAGAAACAGGAACATAAAAAAAATTAACAGGTATTTTATATAAATCATTTGATACTGTAAGTTTTCTCTATGACCTTGATAAATTAAGACAGAATCAGCTACTCCCCGTATTAGGAATACGATTTGCCTGATGGTTGAAAGGTACAATGTGGACATTTACACAGGAGTTAATTGCCATAAATTGTTCTTAGAGACAATAGGCATCTAGTCAGTCGAATTAGTAAATTAGGAAAGCAGATTTATAAGACAGGTCAAGTAAATCCCATGCTAATGGTACTCATGGCTTTCCACTGCCCATGAAGGCAGCATAGGTGACAGTCAGCTGCAGTGAGATGAGAGGAATCTGATTCCAGATAATAAAATGTAAAATGTAACAGATAGATGTTCATCTTCACCTTGAGAAGCGAAATCTTGGGTGACTGCAGTCTTGCCAATGGTATCTTGTTGCTTTACACCAGATAAATCAACTTACTTCTGTTTGCTTTTTTACTTCTGACGAGACTCAGAAGAGCTAGTAGCCTCTTTATTGGGCTCTGAAACTTTCCCATACTAACACAAGTATTTCAGCTACAACATAGGATGTTAGACTGCAAGTCACCTGACTTCAGACAATTTAATATTGTGTATAATGTCTGTAATATCAGTCACCTTGAGCTGTCTTGTGGTCGCTGAAGAGAAATGGGCCTCTCCAAGTGATAATTCACCTAACGGATTTTATACACAACCTATTTTAGGATTACATGACTTGCTTTCCAGGGGTGTTTTTTTCTCAACATCCACAGTAAGGACACTAGCTATCCAACAGAAATATGGATGTCTGATTTTGATAAACCTAAGGCAAGGCAGGCTAATTTCATTGTTTCCAAGATCTGCTGTGAACTTTGCAGACCTGATTCTGCATAGTATTTTACTTAAAGTGCTTCATCCCAGACAGTACCTAGCTTATACTCTTCTCTAAGCACTTTTTTTTTGCTTTTTTCTTTTTCCTTTTTTCTTTTTGCTTTTTTTTTTTCTTTTTCCTTGTCATTGTTATGAGAACAGATTTTAGTAATGGAAAATACATTCCTGATTACTTGTGAGGTTACTTTCCCAAGGACAGCAAGAATTACATACTGAAGCTGAGTTAAATTTCTGATCATCGTGTAGAACTGAAGATAAGAACTTCACTACAAAGGACATAATTTCTTGCACAAAAAAAAACCCCAAAACATTACACAGTAGCAACTAGTCACATTTGTGTATTTTTTATCTTTGGAGGAAGAGGGAGTATTGTTTTGAATGAAGCTAAAATCCTGAGGACATGTAAGAAGTAGATTAGTAACCATTTCTTCAGTTATGAAGAATTTCTGCTATCTCCACCCAAGACGTGTTAAGGAGATGAATAGCTCCTTGGGAAAGCAGTCACAGTCAGAAGGAGACACTATAGCCTGCTAGTCCAGATTTTCCAACATATTTAAACACCTAAGGATAGACAAAAGGGTATATAGCACTCACTGCAAAGCCTTTCAGATATGTGTTTTTATCTTTTGGTACCTTAACATAACTAATTATGATACACAGCAGAAGCAGCATGGCTGAGGAGTGGTAAGTTGCCCTGAAGCAGCAGCAGGTTACGTGTGACTCACCTGTCAACAGATGATACCCAGTTTCATGTAGAACTTATCACCATATTGCTGCCCACTGCTGTATGAAGAGTATGGGTCAATATCACCACCACTACAATATTATACTTTGAATTACAGATGGAGCAGAATTACAGAATTACAGCAATGGAGTTCCCATTGATTTCAAGCAGCAGATTTTACCTGAGTGTTTCATGAGTGAGCTGTAGCTTGAAGAGAACAATCGCAGCTTCCTCAGTCAACCACAAGTCTTGGTAAGTTTGATGAAGTACCTTCTCTTATCTTTCTCATAACACACTGAATGATTATGACAATAAAGATAGTGCAGGATTATTTGATATGGTGTCTTAATGAGTACTTAGTTGGTATACAAAAGGACACAAATCTCTTGGTTAAAATGAAATTCTTTAGTTAAATCACTCAAATGATGGCAAGAACCCAATGTTCACCAGTCAAACATGTTTTACAGGAAATGAAATGCATAAACTTCACAGTCCTTACTGCTGAAGCAAAAGCAACAGCAAGATACCAGCTATGGGCAGGTTTTCTGTATAATTTAATGACCTGTTATTTCGTATTGAAGGTTGACTAAGCAATCAGGACAAATGACTTCATGTTGCAACACTGCGAACACATAAAAAATTGTAGACAAAACTAGGAATGAGAAGATCTTTTAAATGAAGATTCTTTTACGTTAAAAACTGTCATTTCTGGAGATATTTAAAGTGCTGATAGAGAGATTTTTTTTTTAATAAATTATGGACCAGCCAGCCCATACCTGCCTACAGATGAAAACAGCAAAGAACCTTGCAGGCTGGTACATTGAAAGTAGTCTGAGCCAGTGTCATTTGGACTGTTGCTAGACCTGTAAATAGTCAGTCCTGATTGCATTACAATGTCTTTTGCAAACTAGTCTACTCCGGAATTTTTTTGCCATATCTTAACATATATTAACACATCTTATATAAAACAAAATGGAAGTCATTGCTTTCACATGAAGATTTATGGTCACCAAGTCCTGGGAACCAGAACCAGAACCAGCAACAATGAGCAATTGAAAAATTGAAAATGTTGCAAAGGAGATGACTTGTTTGCCAATTGGATGATAATCAGAGTTCGACTCATATTAATTCAAACCCTTCTCAGAAGTATTTGTTTGCTATTGACTGGCCCACAGAACTCATCAGAAACTGTACAAAATGGGCTTTTTATTGCTTGCCACTTCACTTCCTGAAGCTGAAAGATCCCTAGAAAAGACGAAGTGACTGCTGCACGCACTGATAAGCCTTAGCCTTAATTAAGGCCTTTGTCATATGAATCAGTGACCTGATGCAGAGGCCAGTCAAGTGATTAAATCAGTAATTCCTCCTTGAAGAAATCTAGGAAGACCAGTTTCAACAGCCTGAGCTGTTCCTTATATTAAGGTTATTCTTCAGAAAGATATCATAGGTAGCTCATTAGTTGCTGCCGGGAAGACTTCAGCCTCATAGGCTCTCCTTCGCTCCCCAAGATGATTAAAGTTCTTAATAAGTAACTGCCACGTGCTTTACCATTGAGGCTACCATGCGAAGTGATAGCCTGATCTGGGCATGCACAGAGACCTCTTGCCACAGCACTCTGTCCACAAACCACCTAGATGGACCTTCTCTTTGCCTTAGTCCATTCACAGCAAGCGTGAGGCTGAGCTAAACAACATGACCTCACACCACTGGACTGACTAGCAACAAAGAGGCTTGGGCATATTTTAGGAGGGCATCTTGATTTACCAAGTGATGACAAGGGATGATAACTGTCCACAAAGCTGATCTGTCGCAGTAGTCACTACTGGTGTTGCCACTCCTGCAATCAGTATCAGGAGCAGGAACTTCTGGTTATATAAATAATAAAAATATGTGGAGCCTGATCCTCTTGCAGCTCTCACCAAAGGCACTGTTGTTACCATCATGCATTATTTCAGATTGGCAAAAAGCTTAGGAGAAGAATTAGACTGAAAAGCAGAGAATGTGATAAATGCATCAAACATTTTCAGGCACTTAATCTTTTAGTAAATAATACTATGTAAATATACAGTTCTTAGAAAGTCAAGGAGTCAGAAAATAAAGCAAAAACTTGCAGTCAGGAACGACACTTGGAAGTGCTATGAAGAAAATGTAATGAGTGTAAATTGGCATGGACCCCAGCAATGGGGCGTTACTTATTTACACTAGAAGAGAACTGGACCCAGTATCTGGGACTGTCTTAAGTTCAAGCTTCCTCTCACAAACTTTAACCATCCCAGTTCTGCTGGTCCAAGAGTGTCCCTTTTTTAAAAACCTGTTACTTCCCAACATGGAACTTTCACTGAGGGTAGGGAGAGGGAGAGGAAATTTGTCTTTTCTTTCATTTGTCTCCCTCCAGTTTCACACTTTGGTACTTTGCCCTGGAAAGACAAATTTTATGAAAAATTTTACACTCTTGCTGCTTAGAAAATCATACAATTAATTTTATTAGCAGCAACTATGAGCAGCTAGTACAATTTCCTACAAGAAGCTGGCAACACAGATCCCAACAACAACAACAGTCTTTCTCGGGGAGCAATACAGATAAGAGATATGTCTTACTAGACATCTTCTTTGCCTGATTGTAAAATGGACAAAGAAAGTAAACTAGAAAAAAAACACACCCAAACATGTGACAATTTGTGATTCCCATGACATATCAAGAGGCTGTTTAGGCATTTGTAGATATATACCCCTTTAGTCAGTTACAAATCACATAGGAGCTTTCAAACATTAAAGAAAACATTAAAACAATGTAATTAAGCCACTGTAGCACAGTTGTGGAATCAGAATGAAGCTAAAATGCGTTTGACTTTAATAGAACTCTAAAAGTTATCTGACATGATAGTCTCATAAGCAGACCTGGAAAATATGTCTACAACAGCAAGTAATTTGGCACAACAGGAGCAGGCACAACCAGAGGTTCAAAAAAGCCTAAATAGCCAATCACTAGTTTGGACCCCACCAGCCTCTGGAGGGATTTCCAGAGCTTTCAGTATATACCTGCAGCCAAAATTCGGATTTAGTTTCATCTCAGATGAGTCTAGGTCACACACTCCAAAATCTCCATAAAACCAAACCAGAAAACCAGAACACATGAACAGGCCAAAGATACACTGCTTCTCCAAATCAGATCATGAATGTAGACGCAGTGAGAGACTAGATGCAATTACAGTAGAGTAAGCAAAAAAAGTGGCTGAAAATGTTTGCACACAGAGTAGTTAACAATGGTTCACTATCAGCCTAAAGACTGCATTGAATGGAGATCCATGAAAGGCTATTCTGGATTTAATGCTGTGTGATATCTTCATTAACAGCTTATAAGAAGAAACAGAGAGGATGCTTATTTTAATTAGCCAATGACAAAAAAGAAGAGAGATCTACAAGTATGCTGGATGGCAACAAACTGGAGAATTGATCTGAAAAATTAGCCTGAAATTCAGAAAGGATGCCTAATTTAAATCATTATCTGCAGAAATATAGGCCATGGTCCTACTGGCTTAGTACTAATTCTAGAGTAAAGTATCAGGCAACTTTATCACAGGCTGAACACATATTTTTTTTTAAAAGTCATTTTGTGGCCAATAGTTAAAAGTCACATCAGAATGTACAAGTAAGCAGACAACACAAGAGCAGGTGAAGCTGGCAAGGCTGCAGGTGGAACACTGTGTACACCGCGTCTGGAACAGAAATGCCTGTCTTCCATCCATGCATGTTCCCATGCACACCACCCACTGTTTTCATTGTGATAAGTATGGACTCTTAAAATGCCTAACAAATCTTAGCTGTAGCAACAATAAGACAAAACAAAAGTAGCAAAACTGACTCACACAAACCAGTAGCAATAATAATTACTGACTGCATTATTACCTTAAGCACTTTATTTCTGCAAAGCTACTAACAGGACCTCAAGAGAATGAATTCACATGAACCAAGAGCACTGCAGGTTTTAATTGATAAAATATGAGCAACTGAAGACAAAAATCCTGAGTGCAAAATACTAAAATCAGCATTAGTAGGTCTTGTTAAACTGGGTGACGCACACCGCCAAAATGACAAAATTTCTCATTGTGAGTTACTTAAAAGATACACTTCAGCTTTTTGAAGTGTCTGATTTAGCCATGTAATTTTTAGATCCCTAAATTATAGCAGATTAATTCCACCTAATGTTACTATTTGCCAAATATGTGATTATAATTGCAAACATGCAAACTATCACCAACATTACAAACAAAATGCAACAGATCCCTTCCTCGGGCACTTAGAACAATCAGGATCCGGCAACCACTTTTGGGACCACCTTTTCGTGCCTCCCAAAGCAGCGCTGGCACACAGACCACATGTTGAGTGATGCTGACCTCAGTGCGTTTCGAGGCAAACTGCTGCCTGAGCATAGTTCTGTGTGGACAAGGGGCCACAGCAGCACAGGCTCCAGTCCAGGCTGCTCACCAAAGCAAGTTCCCTTCTGCCCCGGGGTTTGGCAGTCTGGGATCAGGGCCAGTTTAGGCAGGTGTTGAGCCTTGAGGAGAGCTCTTTGTGACCGTTAGGAAGCCTCAGCAGCCACTATCCCTTTTTCTCTCCAGAGCACCTTTTAATGTGAAGGTCTTACCCTTGGTCAGAGCAGCTATGTTGTAGCTGTGCCCAGTCCTGGCTGCTGTACCCTGGAGATGTATACCTCGACCCTCCTACCCTGAGCTGAGTCCCTGGCTTGACCGGGGACCTGCCTCATCGCTGTGACCGCCAGACTGTGTCTGACCCTGGCCACTGCGTCCATGCACAGACTGACCCTACTGCTGACTTGCTGACCTGTTGCTGAACTCACCCGTTTGCTTGACCTTGGACCTGCCACATCGCTGTGGGCTTGTCTGGCAGTCTAGACACTTGACTGAAGTTGTTATCGCAAGCCCTGCCCAGCTTGCCATGTCCAGGTGCTGCAGGATGGCACCCTTGCTGGTGAGGACACTGCCTCTGCCTGTGCTTACCATGCTCAGCTCCTGGCTCCTCTTCCTGGTGAAACATGTGATACTGCCTTTTGTTTGCCACAATGGTTAAAACCACCACATCTGTGAACAGAATCAGAGAAGCAGGACAATATGCTTATGGTTAGGGAGTAGTATATGGAGAGCGTGTACAATAAAGCATATTGTCAATACGAAAAATACCAAGTCTGGTAAGAATGGAGGAAAATTTTTATATGAATAAGTGTTCAGGTTTTCAAATATCAACTTCGGATGAGCAAGAACTCAATTTTAAATGGTCTCTTCTTCAGAAGCTATATTTAATGTGACACAGGATTATGATAGATATGACTATAGGTGAGTACCTCATAATTTTTCCTCAAGGTTTACTTCTTTCACAAGCCCCTCTGATGCATAGTAGAAGGATTGCAACTTTGGAAAAAGATGACACTTTTGATAAATAGGTTCCATATGTACAGTAAATTGCTACTAGTTCACACTGTCAGTTTCCCAGCTGTGGTCTGGAAATCACCAACCTAACACTACACAGAATGGAAGACATTCACTTAAACAGTGAAAGGGAGAGTGTTTAAAGGAAAACTGAGGGCTTCTATTAGGATTTTCCTCTCTGTGTGAAGTGGTTGACCAGATGAGAATGCAGATAAGTCAACAGCTGTAGGTTTACAGCATTCCTATAATTACATTTTTTTTTTAACATTGCAAGTTGGTGTTACCTCTCTATATGTAGTAAATATTTGTTTTTTAAAACACACAACTCCCTGTGCTTATCAGTGTTACAGATACATTACATCTCCTAATTCCCTATGCACTAATGCTGGGTAAGTATGTTGAAGAATGGCTCAAGGATAAGGGTCACAGTTCGACTGAGCAATTGTACGATCAGAGCCTGTTTTAGTAGGCCCTAGTTGACATAAGTTGAGTGGAATTTTCCTCTACATGCAGTTTAGCTGCTACGTGCAGCTTAGCAAGAACAGGCTGGCCTTGCAGGGCAAGAAATGTAACAACTTTGAAGGAGTAGCGCTTGGCAAGTAGGATGCGCTGATATATTTTTACTGACTCTGTGAGAACCGCAAGTAAGAGAACAATGCAAGTCTGTAAACGCAACCTTTACTATTGTAACCAATCATTTAATGCCTAAATAGTATGATGTAACTAATCACCAATCACCTAATGCCTAATAGACATAACTAACTGTATAAATGAGTGTTATCCGGGCTAATAAATCGATTCATGATCACTCATATTGAGTCGGCTTCATGAGTCCCTCCGCGACAAATGGCGCCCGAACAGGGACCCTAGGGGACCTAAGGGACCTGAACAGGAATCTGAA
>NW_010293605.1:0-1991 GCF_000700745.2 Antrostomus carolinensis
TACTTTTTCACTTTTTCACCCCCTTTAAAAATGTTTATTTATTTGTTTTTTAAAATAGTGGACAAAAACTTAAACCACAGCTAAAAATCGCTGAGATAAAGCTGTCTGGTTGCCAAGGGAAAGTTCATTTTTCCTTTATACAAAATAATATAAACTCTCAGGTGTTTATTTTTTAATTGCAAATATTCAGTGAGTAGAGAAATGACTCATGCTTCATTGGCGTTAAACCCAGAATGTGGAATTCGATTTACTTCAGTTCTCTCTAGCAGTGGGAGGATAGACTTTCACAGTATTACTCTTGCCTTGATTTTTCTACTCTGATTATGAAAGGAAACATACAGTACAATTTCAACAGATGAACATGGAAGCAAAAATTCATATCTCTATTCGTTGTTATCCAATAGAAATACTGAGGGGCTTATTTAATAATACGACATCTGTTGTTGTTAACATCAGCTTGGGTTTCCGATATATTAACTGGTGGTGGGTTTTTTCTGTCAACCTGTTGACTTGCCCAACAGATAAAACTGGAACTACTCTTCAGCTTGTGTATGGTTTGTTAGTTTCCCTTTATCCTCAGACTATTATGACTAAAATAGTATTATTTCCAGGAAAACCTTCAGTTCCTGTAAAACAAAATATTTCAAGGTGAAAGTTTTGTTTTGGTTTGGTTTTTTTTTTTTAGCTGGAAGAAATATTTTGGCTACCCATGTTAAACTATAAAAGCGTTCGACAAGGAAAAAGATATCTCACAGTGCTGCATGAAAGTTTGAAATATGTCCATGTTTGTGGAAAGATGTACAAAAGAGGAATGTGACTACTGTGTGAAACTATGAATGTCTAAAAAAACCTTGCTTTGAAAAAGAAAGCAAGTCAGGGAGTTTGGAAAAGGAAATTCATGCCTGTCCTACTGGAGTTATAAGAAGTTCTATGCTGTCTAGGGAGGCAGTGTGATTCCAGAGACAAAGGAAAGTTGCAATGTGTTTAACACAAAGCCCTTTTTCCCCTGCATGGAGACTGTTTTTCTTCACTTGCCTTGCATTTGTTCCACCAAATCTCTTGTATGGGTGCCAAAAAGCAACACATCAGAATTTGGTGGTGTTTTCATTGTCTCTTTTAGACATTAATTTCCCACCAGCAAATAAAATAATATTCTGATATTTGTTTATTTTCTGCTGACAATATACCTATGTGTGTGAATGATCTTGCATTAATAAAATGTTCTGTCAATATAGTAAATAAAAAAGGCTTAATCCTTCCTGAAAGCCCATGAAATCATCTTTATAGATGGCTAGATATGCATCCCCAGTTGTCTGTAGTTATGTTTTGAACAAAAATTACTGTGAAAATTCTGTAGCTTTGATGCAAGGAATGTAGGGGTTTTGGATCTATTATCAAACTTATCAGCATTGCAGGATCTTTCAGTAATCTGTATCACTCAAATGTTAAAGAAAATAATAGGTCTCTAATGCCCAGGAGACTGGAAGAACACTTCATACACCCTGTTGTCACTATTCAAAGCATTTATATTTCCTTTCCTGCTACTCCAGAAAGAGAAATTTCCCCTTTTTCACATAACAAGATTTAAGATTTTTTTTTCCTGCATGGTACGCACAATCACACATGCACACACATGTAAAAACATCACTTTGTTTCTTGTGGTAGAATCACTGTGGTTTTTTTCTTCCTATTATTGTTTTCCATTTCATATTGCACTGTCAGTTATCTTTTTGAACCTTCCAAGAGGAAAAGCTATGTGCATCTTTATTTTAAAAATATATTTTTTCTTTAAGAATAACCTGGACTTTTTCGTGTCTCAAATATTTTTAAATCTTTTGCTCTTATATTTTCTTTTTATTTAGTTTTAAGTAAGCCATAGGAGCCCTCTCACATACTAGATCATTTAACATGCATAGATCAAGGGAAATCAACAGAGATTTTAGCCATTCCTTTAATGGGAAAGTGGTGTCTATGGTGTTCAGCCCTTCTCT
>NW_010293605.1:2024-38876 GCF_000700745.2 Antrostomus carolinensis
CTCCTTGCAAAGCCCTGAAAATACATGTTAAAAAAAAAATTATAAGGGATTAGGAACCTAATGGCAAGTCAAATATTGTGCCTGTGTCCAATAAATTGCCAAAAGATCAATCAGGATAACTACAGGTCTGGCAAGATCACTTCAGCCTATGGGAGGAATCATGGAGTGAGTTCTCTTAAAGCATATTTCTGGGCATGTGAAGGAGAAGATAATAATTGGAAAGAGGCAACATGGATTTACCAAGAGTAAATCATGCCTGACCAATCTGATAGCCATCTGTGATTTGGGATGAGGAGGTAGCAGTGTCTATTGTTGGATACTTTTGATGTTGTCTCCCATGATGTTCTTATATCCAAGTTGGGACATTATCACCTAGGTGAGTGGAAGTCTAGATGTTAAAAACTGGTCAGCTAGTCAGACCCAGAAAGGTCGTACTCCACCTGGAGGCTGGTAGCAGTGTAGAACTGCCAGGGTCTGTACTGGCACCTCTCTTGATTAGTATTGTTATCGGGGACCTGGAGGTGGTAATGGAGTATGCTGTGCAGATAGCAAACTGGGAAGGATCAGTCGATATGCTTTTGCTAGTCAGGCTACCTTCCAGAGACCTGAATGGACTGGAGGAACAGGCTGACAGGGAACTTGTGAAACTGTATAAGGGCAAGTTCTAGGCACTCACCCTGGGACAGAGGAGCCCCTGCGATGGCATAGGCTTGGGATGGGCAGACTGGGAGCAGCCCTGTGGAAAGGAGCCTGGGGCTTGGTGCCTCAGCCAGCAAAGACAGCCAATGGCTCCATGTGCTGTATGAGCAGCACCATGGCCAGTCAATACAGAGACTGATTTTCCTCCTTTGATAAGCACTCATTAGACCATATCTAGACTATGGCATCCAGTTTTGGCTCACCTTTAACAGCTAAGATATTGACAATATGGAGTGAGTTTTGCTGAAGGCTGTCAAGATAGACCCCATAGCAGTCTTCAGTTCTGGTTTCAGGTTTGTCATCAGCACCTACGTATTTCACTTCATGCTTTGTCTCAGTTTCTTTCCCTGGCTTCTTGATGGCTCTCACTGCTCATCTGCTCTCAATCTTTTTTGCAATGCCTTTGTCCCAACATGTTTCATATTTTTACTGCACCATATAAAATCTCTGTCTCCTAAAACACATTTTTTCCAGCATATGAAAAGGAATGCTAGATCTGTACACAGGGAGCATAAGAATTAAAAAAAAAAACAAAAACAAACAAACAAAAAAAAGAACCCACCCACATTCATTCAATTTTTTCCCTAGTCCTAGATGGTCAAATTCATATGGATGACATTTTTAAGAAATTAATTCTGCCTGAGACAGATGTCTTGCCCAGAAAAGCTAACTATAAACACATAAAGTTTGCCCAGAGTTCCAAGAAACTAAGAAAAAGATTTTACAATGTGAAGTGTTAAGCAGTTTAATATAGGCTGTGCTACCAGTTTTGGTTGTAGTAACATATTTTCCTTCCATTTGTGTTAATTGTAGCTATCTACTTGCGACAAATGAAAATGGAAATAAATTGAACTTTTTATGCTACAAGTTTGCTACAAGAGTATTTTTTTGATGATAATATTTTCTAATATTTGGAAAATAAAATTGTGAGTTCTTATGAGGATGACAATTACACTTTAAAGACAGATAAGGATCAATTCTTACCAATGTAGTGATACTGATCAGCATGATAATTGAGTTACTTCTCTTAACTAATAAGACACTGCTGTTCCTACATTAGATTATGTATTTGTTGCAGATCCTGAAACTGATCAAAGTTATATGACTATAGAAATTGAAAAAATATTATGGAATACTCACAAGACTGTCTGATGTCATTGTAATAACTATGTTTACAAGTAGAACTTTATTAGAGAAGTAAACCATTCACTTTTTGATACATTGCATTTTATAGAAAGTTTTGCAACTTTAGATTCTACCTATTTATGTGGTTTTGTCAATTAAAAAACTTATAGATGTAAATAGCCTTGGGGGAAAAACAGATTATAGTAAAAATTGAGTAGTTATGGTTAATATTTTTATTTGTACTATTTATATACTGGGCTAAAATACTTTCCTTCATTTTAAGGTAACTGAGCTGCACAATATCAAAAACATAACTAGATTGCCTCGAGAGACAAAGAAGCATGCAGTGGCAATTATCTTTCATGATGAGACATCAAAGACATTTGCGTGTGAGTCAGGTAAGCTATTAGTACTGCATCTCTAGCTTGAAGAAGTCAAGTTACACATCAAAGTCTTGCTCAGATGAATTAACACGAGATATAAATCCTTAACTTAAAGGACTTTGTTGTAAACAAGAACTTTGGCGTTAGGGGTTTACTTTTTTGGGCGTTTTGATAGGGGTTTTTTTAATGTATGTTGGGGGTTTTGCAAAGTTCTTTCTTCCATTTCTTATGTTTGACTGCATGCAGAAGGTCTAAAGACTGGAGATTTTCAGCTAAACTTGTAAAACTGAGTAGAAAATACCCATGAGATGTTATCAAGTCAAGATGTGAAGCATTCTTTTTTTTTTTTTTTTTTTTTTTTTTTTTTTATAGGCACTGACTAAACTAATAATTATCATGCCATTGCAAATAAAATGTAAATACCAGCTAAAACCTCATGATATTGTAAAGCTGAATGTCAAGCAATCTGTGGTTTGAATTAGCTACATGGTATAATGAATGAGTTAAGTTGTGAACAAACTTGGGAATCATCGTACGTAGTGACAAGTAGTTACTTGTAAAGACACTGAACAGTGCACTATTAAAGTGCACTGTTTTCTAGTTTGAAAATGCAATTGTACATGTCTGTGTCCTAGGGTATATTTTACCTGAAAAAAAAAAATTTAAAAAGACTGAGGAATTTTTTAATGATAAAGTTTCTGTTTGTGTAGTGACGTATTTGAAACCGCATTTTAAAAATATATCTTAATATTACCATATAAATATAGCATGTGTACAACCTAAGCTAAATACAATGAAACAAAATTCAAGAAACGTGTGCAGGAGATAGGTTAAAAGTGTGTAAGGTCATGAATTATGTGGATTTTGGATCAAGTATTGCAAACATTCATATGTACATCCCATCACAAAAGATAGATTGACAGAGTTTTGGTTTTTATTGATTTAAAATGTAAAAACACACACATAGAAAAACTGTGGCTTTCTAGAATCAGTTTAAAACTTATTGTTAGATAAGTAGCTCACATTAAAGACTTTAATTTCTAATGTGTAAAATTAATAATGATTCTATAATAATATGATTAATAATGGAATAAAAACATGTTAGTTATGCTTTAACAGCACTGAAATCAGTTCTACAGAAACTTTTCCATTTGCATTCCCCTTGTTCTCTAATGAAGAAATCTTATTCCTTCCCTTGAGTTACTATGGTGCAGCTATATTTAAAAAAAATGAGAGTAAATCATAACTTCAGGATTCTGGCACCAAAGAAGGGGCAAACCTAAAAAGGTTCAGCATGTCTGACCTACTCATCCCTTTCTTCTGTAATGAACATGACACAACTCCTTAACCTTGAACCCAGTTGTGTATACAAGATGCAAGTACCTTAAGGTGCTAACAGGATACCAGTAAGAGATGCCTGAAGCATACCTGAAAGCTATGCTCTATGCAAAGGCATTTTTTAAATGGATGGAGCCTTGGATGAAGTGATGAACCAGTGGAGAGCTTGTAGGCAGAGGTCAAGAATAGACCAACGGAGGTGGTATTGTAGTAGGTGTCTGTAGACCTTCTCATCAGCAAGAAAAGAAAGATAAAGCATTTTTAAGGCAAGTGGAAAAAGCCTCACAGTCCCAGGCATTGATACTCTTGGGTGACTTTAATCACAACAATATCTACTGGAAGGCCAATATGGCTGGACACAAGCAATCCATATTTCTGGAACTGATTAAAGACAATTTGTTGATATAGATTATAAATAATGTGATGATGGGAGGTGCTCTGTTCAGGGATGTGCTTGGCAGGATCCTGTGGATCATTATCTTGAAGGGCAAAGGGGCCCAGGAGAGCTAGTTAATCTTCAAGGACAGCATCCTCTGAGCACTAGAGCTGTTCTTCCCATTCTTCAGAAGACAAGCATTGCACAAGACCAATATGGATAAATGTCGACCTCCTGACTCAGCTTAAATGCAAAAAGGGAAGCACACAGAAGCAGGGACAGTCTACCTGGGAGTGATATAGAGGCATTCTCCATGTATATAGGAATGGAGACAGGAAAGCTCCAGCTCAGCTGGAGTTGAAACTAAAACAGGGAGTTGAAGGACAGAAAAGATTTCTATTTCTTAAAGTACATCAACAGCAAAAGGAAGGCTAAGTGGCACTGGGCCCATTGATTGGTGGAGCAGGCAGTGGACTTAGTGACAAGGGACATTAGAAAAACTGAGGTACTTGATGCCTTTTTTATAGCTCGGTTTTCACTTGCAAGGCTTGTCTTCAGGTCTTCCAGGTCCCTGAACCTCTTAGCAACCAGTGGGAGTGAAGTAGTACTCAAAGTGAAGCAAGGCAGAGTCAGG
The DNA here is from genome assembly GCF_000700745.2 of Antrostomus carolinensis. Lineage (NCBI taxonomy): Eukaryota > Metazoa > Chordata > Aves > Caprimulgiformes > Caprimulgidae > Antrostomus > Antrostomus carolinensis. The sequence goes on from NW_010293605.1 coordinate 6,580, forward strand.
CATCACTTAAATCATCACTTAAATCACTTAAATATCATACACAAGTCCATGGAACTAGACCGTCAAGAATGTGAAGAAGTAGGATCCAGGTAACTATAGACCAGTCATCCTCACTTCAGTCCCTGAGAACGTTGTTGGAGTAAATCATGTTTAAACCATGAAGGACAACAAGGTGAATGAGAGTAGCTAAAACTTTTTCCATATGGAAATCATTATTTCTGTGATGAGATATCTGGCACTGTGAGCAAGAGAAAGACAGAGGCTGTTAAGTAACTTGATTTTAACCATGTTTGACAGCCTCCCATAACTTCCTCCACAGCCCACCAATTGTTGGGACATGGGATGGATAGTTGCACTCTAATGGGGGATAAAAAATAAACAGGGTTTAAAGAGTTGTTATTAATGGTGCAAAGCCAAGCTTCCAGCCAATAGGTAGTGGGTCCCTCAGGTATCAGTGCTGGGACCAATACTGTTTAATGTCTTCATTGACAGCCTGGATGATGAAATGGAGAGTACTCCAAGCAAGTTTTCAGGTGACACCAGATAGGGGTGACCCAAACTGGGAAGGCAGGGCTGCTGTCAGAGGGACCTAGACAGGCTGGAAAAATGAGCTGGTAGAAACCTTATGAAGTTCAGCAAGAGCAATGAAAGGTCTTGGGTTGGAGTAATCCCAGGCAACAAGGCAGGCTGGGGGCCAACTGTCTGGGAAGCAGCTCTGCAGAAAAGGCCCTTGGGTCCTAGTAGAAAACAAGATGAACGTGTCCTGGACTGCATTAGTAAGATTGTTGACAGCAGGTACAGAGAAGTGATCCTTTCCTTCTATGCAGCATTTGTAAGACCACATCTGGAGTATTGTGTCCAGTTTTGTGCTCTCAGTGCAAGAATATTGACATACAGGAGTGCACCCAGTGGAGAACCACCAAGGTTCAGGGTTAGGAGCATATAATAGTTTAAGAGAGATTGAGAGCAGGGCCTATTCAGCCAGAAGTAGAAACAACGTCAGAGGATCTTCTTGCTTCCTACAAAACTACCTGATCTGAGACTACACAGAAGATGGAACTATAAAACTGTCAGATATCTTGCTGTTTCTGAAAGACTACAAATCTTAGCTGTGGGTATAATGGAGTTTCAATCAGTTTGCCTTCTCCATGCCTTCGGTCTAGCTAAACAGTATAAACTGCATCAATTTCATCAGATGAGATAGATATACTGCTTTTTTTCATTAAAATCTGACTCTCTTGAACTCCAAATCTTTTGTGTGTTCTGAACTAGGAAGATATAGTCTAAAATTTATATTTCTTTTGCAGCTCGTTTCCACAACTGAGTTCTGTCTTCCCACAAGGAACTATTACCATTTTTACTGCTGCTGAAATGTGCCACGTAATTTGCTTATTATCGAAGTTTAAGGAATATTTAGAGAGTTGTTTGTTTTTTAAAAAGTTTTCTTCTTCTTCTTAGATCTCTAAAAAATGTTTAATGCCAGTGATTTTTATGGGACAATGCCTAGATTTTTAACAGCCTCATGGTGTATAGTGGTGTACACACAATGGGGTTTATTTTGGCATATCAGGACACTTCTTTGGTTAACACAATAATACATTTACTCTACTAATGCCTATTCTTTCCCATGACTTGAGTGGGAAAGAACTACTTAAGTGGTTTTGACTCAGTCAAAAATCTAGAATCATAGATGCTTGACCTTCTTGAATTATTTAAGAGCCCAAAGTTTTACAATGTGAACATTTTTGCACGTAGTCTCTAAATACACAGAAGCAGATACTTTGTTTCCTATCATCTTGACCTCCAGGGACAGATGGAAGGACATTAATGCTGAACCCATTGCAAAAGGTCTGCTGAGCATAGAGTCAATAATTTATTGGAAAGGAGGAGGAAGTAATACTCAAAGCTGGCTTGGTTTTATATGGGGACTGAACAATGTGAGGTAGGGTTTTTGTCAAGAGTTGTACCAGGAAATGCTTTAAAATAACTGTATCATGTTAATTTTGATAATATGAGCTGATATATTTTTTCTTTGTGCAGTCTAAAAGTTCATATGATGAAAAGTAGCACATTTTTCTGGTACTTAGCTTTCTTAATTATGGAATTAAGCGCAGTAAAATACTATTCTGTTTTAAAATAGATCTCCAAAGTTATAGAACAATTCTGTTCTCCCCATATACCCTGAGAGCTGTGATATCAGCCCACTGGGTGTGCTGGCTGGGAGTCTATATTTTTTTCCTAAGCTCCTGTGGCTTCTAGGCCTCAGCTTTCTTAGTGTCTTCAAGGCAGCTACTGGCAAGTCTGAGCTCTGAATGGGCTGTAGCCCCCATATTTCCATTAGGATTTCAGCAAGTCAGTCCTGAGGAGCATTGATTTTTTTTGTAATCTTCATCTGCTGATGAAAACACTCTGTAGAAAAACAAACAAAAATCCTCTATATGCTTTTGCTACCATGTAGCTGTTCCCATCACTACCACCAGTGCTCTCAATGTTTACAACAGCTGAAATGTGTTCAGTTCTGAAGCTCTATTGAAATATTTTGAAGAGCAAACCAGTCTGAAGTATTACAGTTCCCTGATTAAAAGCATGCAATAGCAAGTCTTTAAAGAAAAATAATCCCTCCTCAGGGGGAGAAGGAAGTTGCTTGCTGTTGCTATATCTCTTTCTGACATCTGTTCTAGTGGGCAGAGACTTGTGATTTTGGTGATTAGCAAGTACCATTTTTAAATTGTCTCAGTTACCATCAGAATTGTTTCAGTGGAAGTAAATTAATGAGAAGTCATGACTGATTAAATAGCATGAAAGCTGGTCTATAACTCAGTAAACTTAAGACAGATTCTAAAGAGTGTGAATTCTTCTTCACACCCTGGGAAATTGCTGCCACCTTAGTTAAGAACATACTAAGGTTTCAATTTCAGCCTCCCTGAAAATCATGTGAAAATTATTGCCATTAAGAGAATTTTAATTTTTTTTTTAAGTCAAGAATCATGAAATTCTGAGTTGCTTTAGAACTAGGGAAATGCAAACACATTGAAACTTGAGATAAAATTAAATGTTAACAAATGTATAAGCAGCTTAAGTGGAAGGACAGAATACTGTGAAGAAAAATGCAGCAGTTTTAGGGAACTGAGCATATTTACTGCAGCATAATAAAGGCTAAAAAGATATTACTGTTGTTTCTTAAATACATCGAGGAGAAAAAAATGAAAGTTTTTAAGATAGAAAGTGACCTTATCACAAGAACAAATGCAGAATATTTGTGTAAAGCAGTGAGGTTTCACATAGCCTCACAAAAATCCATCCCTAATCCCATGTGGTTTCTTTCTGCACTCTACAGTGTATCATCAAGTAAATAGATAAAGTCTGGATGCTAACTACTGGGTTTGAGGTGCTGTCTTTCCCTAATACCTTTAAAAAAAAAAAGTTGTTGGGTTGGGTTTTGTTTGTTTGATGTTTTGTTGGTGGTGGTAGTTTTTTTTTTTTTCAGGTAAGTGTACTTACTGTTAAGATTTTGTGTAGATGTAGCTGTGCTCAGACATATATACCTATTGAGAAGCTCTTCTTCCTGCAAACCTTGGTCCATAGTGTGACCCAAGTGTCTGCGCTGAGACAGGTGTTCTGAAATGCCCTGTAAACTCTCTCTAAAGTTGTAGATATGATGCAGTGAGCAATGGTGGCTATGCAGGAACAGTGAGAAAATGAAATTGGCAGACATAAATAATGATGCAAACTAGAAGTTTACGGTGCAATTATGGAAGTTGCTAGCATGGTGAGGACTGTGCCTGAATAATAGCTACTTCTGGCTTGCACTAGGTCAGTGACAGACCACATGGAATCATGTTTTTTTTCCTTTAGTGATGACAGCAAAATATTAAGTGACACAAGTTCCTGGGTCTCTTAGGCTCAGTGGACCCACCAGCACAGGTTTGTATAAAATTTATTTTGATTTCTAAATGACAGAATGTGAGGAAAAATGATGAACTTTTAAGCCTATTGATAAAATCAAACTGAAGTGGTTGCTAATAATATAGATTTATAAACAAGAGAGGCAAAATTAATTAAGGCTGAAATGTGATTTCAATTATTTGAGCATAGAATGAGATGTAGCGTGAGAAAAATAAAAGGGGTGAAATCACAGAGAAATCTTAAAACTGCAACTGTGAAACAAATGCAGAAATCCCCTGAGATACCGATATTGGTCTGGCTTCTCTTCAGTACAATACCCCATTCTGTATAAAAGTTGATGAATTGGAGGGATTTATTTCATTCCAGGCATGCGTGAACTGCAGTTCTAAAGTTGTTGCAATAAAGAAACATCATTATTTTTGAAAGGTTGTACTTTGGCATTCCCGTAAAACTTCCACAATTCAAGTCCTGGGGAAAATAGAATAGAGAGAGGTATTGCAAAAAAGTCAGTCAGCTACCCTATTTGAAACTTCTATTTTAGGAGTTTATCCGTCCTTATGCTAAATTAATATAACTGATATTAATATTGTTGTGGCTGTTTTAATTCTATCCACTATTTTAATTTCTTGACTGTCTTACTGCTGTGATGCATACCTTGATAAAACTCTTGTACATCTATAACATAAACAGTCTTTTTCTTCTATATTCTTGTGCTTTCAACTTTTTCTGAGTGCAGTCAGGCAGTGATAAATATGTCTTGTTATAACTCTGCAAAAAAAAAGTTTTACTCTGTTGAAAAAGAAAGACTGTTGGTGTCAAGTGGCAATGTGTTCAGCAACATGGTGTTTTTTAGTTCTGTACATACTTTTCCTTTTAAATTTGTTTCACCATTTGTTGGTGTCACTTTCTTTTTTAAAAAATACATTGCTGCTATCATTTAAAAAGACACAAATTCAGACCATTTTTGTACTGAAAAAGCTTTTGGACTATTGACTAATTACTACTGATTATGGGCTGGGCTTTTTCTCTGTGATAGTTTTCATAAGCAAAAATATTCTGTGCTTGAAGAGTTTGATAGATGTCAGTGGAATATTAGATGTAATTCATATCACTGTATCCTTTGACAGCTAAGAACCCTGGTGGTTTTGGATTAAAATTACAGTGAAACATTAGGCTTTGTGATGAAGCATCAGTGATCATACCTTCTGTTATTACTAATAATGCAAATAGCTACATAAGCTTTGAAGACAACCAGATTAATATTTTCACTGTTAGTTTGGTGAGTTTGAAGCTCTAGGATCATGGAGGTGGTGGAAGTGAAGAACAGCTTCCCAATACAGTTTTGGTTTTGGAAAGAGGAATACGAATTTCACCTTTTGCATGCAGTAAAATGATTCTATACAGTTGGAAATATTCTGACAGATGGTATATTTCTCTCTTAAAGCAGCAGGGATTTTTATATAAAAATTTATGAACCTTCCATTTCTACTTTCTGTTTGTGATTTTTTTTTTATTTTTTTTTTTTTTTTACATACTGAAGGGACCTTACTTACTTCTCTGTAAAGCGTGTGGTTTATTGGAGGTCAGCGACATGTTCTCACTTCTACACATGCCACAATATTTTAAGATCCAAAAAAAGAGTTAAAAGACAGGCGTTGCATGAAGTTAAATACGTTACTCTAGATTCTTACATTCCCTCTTTTTCATCATAATATTTGAATCACTAACCACTTTCAGGGAAAAATTCAGTCTGAGTCATAATTATAAATGTTTTATTCTATGATTAATATTTAGGATGTATATTTTTTGTTCTGGACAAATAGTTCACTTTTCATTAATAATGGCTTTTATTTTCTATTTTTTTCTTGTCTGACTAAAAATATGCATCTTTATTCTGACTTTAGAATTTATAAAGTAGAAATACTTGGATCTTTGCTCTCCTTTCTCGTAGTTGGTTGCCTTTCTGTTGGTCCTCACTTTTCTGTGGTTAACTGTCTGAACTACATTGTTACAATTTTCAGACACAGATTGGTAATATGTATAACTACCAAATGAAGGAATAAAGAAAATATTACCCCATCTTTAGGACATAGTCATTGATGGAACAGGTCCTGCATTATTACTTTCCATCCTTTTCACCCACTTTTAGGTTATTAATTGTGTGCAAACTTAGTTCTAACATTAATTAGCATTTAAAAGAAAATATTTTGGGAAGAGAAACTTTTTTTTTTTTTTTTTTAGTAGAATTACTGGCTGCTAAATTTGAAAATAGTAGACACACAAAATGGTCATCATCCCTTCAGCACTCCTCCCAGGCAGGTCCCTGAACTGAGAAGGCTGCTCTGCTGCATTCTCAGTTTGTAGGGCAAATGGGTGACTGCAAGGAAACAAGGTTAACTTACAGCCTAGCAGGAGCATGCATATGGGGGCTGTGATGAAATGAGTAGGAAAGCTGTAAGATTTCTGAAATTGGAAAAAGTAAGTTTGCTCTGGGATTGCAATATGGGAAACTCTAAATTTAAGTCTTTGAAGGTCAAAACATTTGGAGGCTGAAAATATTTTCTTTTCTTAAAGTTTCATTACATAGTTGTGTATAATGGAGATAAGATAAATATTCAGTTGCCCTCACTATTCTACTGTAAACTTGTCTGGACACTCTTTACTAATGTTTAACACAGTGTATCTAGATAAGTAGAGAAGTTCTGTATTACTCTTTCTTCCTGGACAAATATATTGAAGTGCAGACACTGTATGTGCTTTCATTATCACAGATATACTTGGAGAGATTGAAATTTATATGAAATATAAACTGTTCCCATAGGAACAAAAGTCAAAGAAGATAGCTAAGATAATAGTGAATCATCCATTTTAGGGTGTGTGTAGGACTCCTCAAGAGTAAGAGAGTAGGAAAAAATCTTCCTGCCTGCAGAAGCTGAGCAACTTCAGATGAACAGAAGGCAGGAAGCAGATTTCAGCTTCATCTGGTAGATGGTTCAAAGTCAGATGAATTTTGATTTTAGAGAGACTAGCATAAATAGTTGACTCAAAACCTCTGCCCTAGAAGTTCAGCATACAGTTGTAAGTAAGCACCAAGCAGAGGTAGGTTTTAGTGATGGTGTCCAGGGTTTTGCAATACAGAAATATGGATTTTTTGTTGGAAAGTTTAATAATTGATCATTTGTTGTTTTGTGTTTTCTTTTTTTTTTTCATAAGCTACTACATCTGATAAACCTTGCCATACCTGCAGCCTCCATGTTTTATACAAGAACAAAGTCTGTATTAGTGTGATGACACAAGGACATAAAAATGCAGTCTAAGACCATGGTCTAACATTTGGCTCACAAGATTTTTTTTTTTTTAATTAGCTTCTCACTGTTTACCTTAAACTGAAATCTAAATTTTACATTATTACATTATTTAATGACATAAAAGTTATTAATATAACAATATTTCTTCCTGATCCCATTTTGAGATTTTTAGTTGATTTCATAAATGTACTATGTCATCAATAACTGCTAGTTCTATGAAAAAAAGATATGGAGTTACTGTTTTATCCTTCACATAATTCATGGCATAAATTAATTTCATTGACATTTAGAATAGTTTTTAATCGTATGTGCTGGTTTTGGCTGGGATAGGGTTAATTTTCTTCACAGTAGCTAGTATATGGCTGTTTTAGATTTGTGCTGGAAACACAGGGATGCTTTAGTTACTGCTGAGCAGTGCTTACACGGAGTCAAAGCTTTTTCTGCTCCTCAGAGCACCTGACCAGCAAGTAGGCTAGGGGCACACAAGAGGTTGGGAGGGGACACAGTTGGAACAGCTGACCCCAACTGACCAAAGGGATATCCCATACCATATGGTGTCATGCTCAGCATATAAAGCTGGGGGAAGAAGAAGGAAGGGTAGATGTTCAGAGTGATGATGTTTGTCTTCCCAAGTAACTGTTAAATGTGATGGAGCCCTGCTGTCATGGGGATGGCTGAACACCTGCCTAATGATGGGAAGCCGTGAAAGAATTCCTTATTTTGCTTTGCTTGCATGTGCAGCTTTTGCTTTACCTATTGAACTGTCTTTACCCCAACTCGTGGGTTTTTTTACTTTTACCTTTCTGATTCTCTTCCCCACCCCACCGGGGGGGAGTCAGCAAGCAGCTACATCGTGCTTAGTTGCTGGCTGGGGTTAAACCACGACATCATATTATAAGTGTGAAAGTCCAAATCTACTTCTTATCATGTAAACACATTTTATTAAAAAGATAAGGTAATAAGGCACTACATATTTTAACATGTCTTCATGATATGTATGCTACAATGTCCTTACATACACCTTGCTTTTGAAAATATTGGCCTGTTCTACACTGCCAAAAGGCATTCATGCCCAATAATTAAAGTATTACTGAAAACCATCTGAGAATCTTGATAAGTTTTATGCATAAAATTGCCTCGTATTTCGAGTTGTTATTAATAGTTTGCAGAAGAGGGAATAGAAATGCAACTTCATTAACTGAATGGCAGATGAATGTGACAAAGCCTGGAAAAGAATCTCAGACAGAGGACTTCTCTCCATATTAAACATCTACTCTAGATAATATCTACTGTATTAATAGAGAATCTGCTTTCACTAAAATATCACTGTGTGAGGTTGTAGTATGGATTTGCAATTGCTATCACGAGTAAGAAATGTGAAATATTCAAAAAATATGCAAAACAGAAAAAATCCTCTTTCTTCTTCTTCTGATCTATCTAGATGCTTGTATTCTGTAGCCATACCTTGGCATTCATCAGAGAAATTTCACAGTTGACTTTCCACAGTACCTGAGAATAGATGAACTATGTTCTGATGCACAAGTAAATCCATGCCTTCTTCCTCTTGAAGCAAAATGCCAAATTGCTTTTTAATGTGTTATTACATGTGGGAATCACATTATGAAGCAACACATTGGGCTCAAAATTAGTAAAATTTGCAAGTAAATTTAATGTTTTCATTTTAAAAGTACCTTTTAAACTTCCATGCTAATAAGCACTCTGATGTTTGCAGAACAGATCGTAAGTGTTTGTCATTGTACACTTAGCAAAGTAATTTCTTATTTGTTTTCTGCAATATAAATGTCTTAGGGATTTTTTTGAAGACTTTGTAATGTTGCCATTATACTTAAGGTTGGGTTTTGTGTGTGCTGTTCAGGTTCTTAGGCATATTACCTTGATTTTATTATGATGAACTTAGAAATGAATTCTTAACCACTGCATTTGAAATGATGGTTTTATTGGCATTTAGCCAATTGTAACCAATCAAATTTCATTATCAAAAAGTTCAGGACAATATAGAGTAAGTCTTAGCATGAATAAAAAAAAAATGAATAAAATAATAATTGTTTATTTATATTTATGACAGAAAATAAGGCTGGAAATAATCTTGGGAATCCTCCCTGTCCTAAGGAAGTATAAGCTATTATGAGTGTGTATGTATATTAATGTACAGATATTATTCCTGGTAGATTATGTCCTGTCTGTTTAGGGGTTTTTTGCACATGATTAAAAGAAACAAAAATGCATCATGAGTACTAAGGCTGAAAAGAGAACAGCATAGCATCATTATGCATGTGATAGTCTTTAACTGAATAATTTGTTATAGGGACCTCTGCTTTGGTAGGTAGTTTGGAAGAGAAGTGAATGAGACTTAGTATTTTAGAAGGCTTTTTGTAAACATGGGAGAAATTCAATTTCTTTCCTAGGCTTAATACTTTCTAGCACCTAGCACTGCAAAACGTAATAGCATACATTTGTATGGTTTAAATTTACTACTTCTTGTGTTCTAAAGATTTCAGTTTAAAAATTCATTCAAAAAATGTTCTTGTAAGAAGGAAATTCAAACAAGAGGTTTTCCTAGGAAATTCAGAGCATGGTTGTTGTAGTGTAGCTCTTCTTTCCCAGGCTTTTAGGCTTCTGACCCCCGTCAACATGATACAACTGCCCTCGATGCTGAAGTCACGGATTCTTAAGCAGCCTACCAGGCAGACAAGCAGAGATAGGTAGGTTTCTGGTAGTAAATTTAGGTCTTGATGAATCTGCAATTAGTCAGAAAAGTCCCAACCAACTGGAAGTATAACACACTTCAGAGCGAATCATCACTGCCTTGACACTTAGCCCTTAAAACCTTGCAGAAATGCTAGATGATGTTAAGATATGTCATCTGCAAAGGGTTGTATTTTTCATTGCCTGATGAAGGGGAGAATCAATAAAGACTTTTTTTTTATGTCTTCATGTCTAGACGCAACCAATCTTGGCTGCAAGCCAGCCTAATCACTCAGCTTTAAGTTAGGAAGACATCATGTCTTTGCAGATTTCCCATGCTTCTCCTCTGGTTTGCAGTAGAGTCAAAATAGAACCATGATCACCTGCTCTTACTAGTAAACATGATGCTAGAACTTCAGGGCACATCCACTTGCTGCAGGGTGGGGTCCTCCACAGGCTACAGTGTGAATATCTGCTCCAGTGTGATCGTCCATGGGCTGTAGGGGGACAACCCTTGTCACCATGGTCTTCAAGGGCTGCAGGGGTGTCTCTGCTCCAGTGCCTGGAGCATTTTCTCCCCTTCCTTCACTGACCTTGGTGTCTGCAGGGCTATTTCTCTCATGTTTTTTCCTCACTCCTCCCTATCACACACTGTTGTGCAGTGCTTTTACTGTATCTTAAATGTGTTTTCACGGAAGTGCTACAGACATTGCTGATGGGCTCAGCTTTGGCCAACGGCAGATCCATCTTGGACCTGACTGAAACTGTCTCTGTTCAACTTGTGGACAGCTTCTAGTGTCTTCTCACCCCTTTTTAAGCACATCTATTTACTTTGATTATCACTTACTCAAACTCCTAATCCATTCAGTCTGCTTTTCTGGAAAGTACTGGGATATTACTCATTCGGTGCTAATATGCCAACAGAGAAGCATATAGCTGGTGGACTTCTAGATTGTTTCCTCTTCTCCATTATTTTTTCCCACTTAAAAACTTTCTGTAACAATAATAGGAGGTACAATTGCTTAACTCATACCTATTGTATTTGAGCATATTTTTCATTCTTTATTTGAGCATATTCTTCTTCATTTTGAGCATACTTCCTTACCCTTTGGGTCTGGTGTATACTCCACCTACTCTCCACGAGTTTGCTAACAATGGAGTGGAAGCCAGATATCAGCTGAGATAAAAAGGCTGCTGCTCATCTACATGGAATGTAGGTCAGATCTCCAGGGATTTGTGAATATGTATCACCCTGTAAAATAATGTCCCTTCCACGGTTCCTGACCTCTCCTGAGAATAGCATACATTTAATGACAGTACAAAAATCATGACATTAATTTATAGATTGAATTTGGAGTATTGACAGATGATGTATGGCTGGCTGAGCCTAGGGAGACTTCAGTGAATAACATGATAATTTACTGCTCCAAACCTGAAACTCCCAATCTATTTTTCGTTCTCTGTCACTATTCAGCTTGCATTACAGTTGGCTACTTACAGTGTTTAAGGTATATGGGACTGTTAGCAGGTTAACTGTTTCAAGCCTTTTTGAAACACTTTTGTCACTGAAAGAAGACAAGCTGAGAAGAATAGCATGTGTAAACGAGAACACAAGGTTTTGCGTGCTACTAATGTGTATTTAACCATGTATTTGGCATGGGATTTTCTATTTCATGTACAGTCTAGGCGTGAAAATTTTTGACAAATCTATGCACATTAGGAAAAACAAACAAACAAAAACCAGACCCAGAGATGAATATTTGATTTCACTGTCCATCTATCTTCATAACATTTGGAGAACTTGCTAGCAGTCCACTGTCAATATGAATGTTGCTGTCAACATTCACCCAGCCCAGTAGGATTTTGAACAATCAGAATGGCAACCGCAGTCAGGGTGATTGGTAAAGCTTATAAATTTGCATTTCACTGCTGCCTAGCAGTGAGAATGAAAGCATTTCTATAGATTGAACTGTGTGTGGGTCTACTACAGGTAGATAGCGATAGAAAAAGACAAAGTTTTACATGACTTCTGACCACATGCTCTTGTGAGATTTTTCTGCAGTTGTACCAGCTTCCATATGTGCAGATCAAAGTTATTTCATGCATTGTCACAGCTCATTCAGGGTTTTTTTTAATTTTTCTGGCAATATTTCATGGGAAAATGTATTAAACTATGACTTAACTTTAAGAACATAAGTAAATAAATTTTAGGTAGAAATAACTCTAAATTTCATTAATTCAAATTGTTCACTTTTCCTGTGTATTTGAAAAGACTAACACATCTCTAATTTGTTATGTCCTCCAAATAAAAGTAGAAAATGTGCTTCCTTCAGAAAAGTACAGGAAGCTTTTGAGTAAGTAGGGCCTCACAACCTCTGACAGCAGCACACAAAACAACCTCTTACTTGGAGAAGTATCCAGTCATTTTATGAATTTTATAAAGTACTACATTTGTGTTTTACAACATCAGCTCCTTTCCAGTATTTGTGCATTGGTTTTAACAGTAATCTTATCAAGACTATATTTTCTGAGAGTAGTCTAGCATTACTGAGACTGGACTCTGTTTTTTTGAGATTTAACTAGAGTAATTAATTAATCTCAAAAAACAGGATTCCAGTTACAAACGTGTGACAGTTTCTTTCATAAAATGGTCAAGACTCACAGATTCCACGTAGATGTGCAAATAAATCACAAATACACCAGTTAGCAGAGACTTCAGTTTCTGAGTATACCCAGACAACTAAGATTCCCCTGTTTACAGTAATTGATTATCCTGCGATGAAGTTCCAAGCAAGTCAGCATTAAATCTCTCAAAGAGAGGACTTGTCCTTTTCCCTGCTAAATAAATAAGAATGTTTTCCTGAATGAATTTTACTGTGTGAGTAGTTACTCTGACAGTTTGGGATGTTCAACCTTAAATACTCTGGAGATCTTACACTAAATCTTTTCTTTTTTTATTTATTTCAAATAAAGAGATTCAGTCAAAGGCCAAGAAGCAAAATGTGCTACAGATATCCAAAGAGCCTCAATAAAAAAAATTAAAAAACAAAGCTAACCTTCATTAGTGTACAATCAGTGACCCTCTTAATTTAGTTTTAAAGAAGTGTGGTTTTAAAAATTGGCTTGAAGTAAACTGCTCTTCTTCAAACGGACATGACATTCATTGCAATTCAGTCTTTTCTATATGAAGATTGCATTGAAACAGGAAAATGTGAACATAGTTTCTGTAACTGCAGTTTAGGTACGTTCATACAATGTTTTCATAACCTATACAGAGAAATGAACCTTTTAGCTCTAAAAAGCTTTATTTTTTCCAATTTTTCTCTTAAAACATGGCTACTTTTAAATTTTTGTTTTAAGCAATTCCAACTGCTTCCAACTGCTATTAAATCTACCTTGCAAGTTAATCTAGGGTTAAAACTGAAGTTAATCAATGGAAAAGCAATAGAGGAAGCTCATGACTGCAACTTGGATTTTAGTTTTTAAATAGTCATATAGTAAAATCTGGTTTTCAATTTTAATTAGTTTTGAAACTTATAAAATAGTGTATTAATGTGCAAAGAAGACAACTAAGTTGTTAATGATGGCAAATATATTCATTTTCTCCCTCCTGCTAAACTGCTGAAACATCTATCATTGGTATGAAAATTGTATATAAATATATAGAAAATTAATATTCTTATTTGGGAATATTTTCATTCTAGATTCAGTTTTTATCAATTTTTAAATGTTCCAGAAAGCAGAATAAACATCATATTAGGTTTAAATTAGGCAGGTGTCTGATGGATCAAACTTGCAATGTTGTTTGGTAGGTTTTGATGACCACCTAGTGTGACAGTTCACTATGTCCTTTCAAACAAGTTTTGGATTGCTTTGTATTAGATAGATTTTTTTTTTATTTTTTTTTATTTTTTTTTTAGTTCAAATTGACCAATCATCAATTTCAATTAGTCTACATGCCATAATGAAGACAGAATGAAAAATTCTGTTTACAAAAGTAGTGTAAATACTTCCAAACTGTATTCACGCTTTTCTTGTAAAAATGCATTCATATAGTGTTCTGGCACGTGTTAGAGGTTTGAGCTTCATATCTAGTAAATACTGTATGACATCTACTAGTCTTCTGATGTCTTATGAAGATCTTAGCCTTTGAAGTGACAGCTGCATATCAATTAGAATTATGACGAATCTTGGTCTGATTCTAAATGATGAAAATGTAGATCCATTTACTTTCTGGAAAGCTGTACATTTTGAAAATGTTGGACATTTCTTAGTTTTTTCCATGTTTGTGTCTGTATCTGGACTTAATTTTGCAATGATTTTTTTGAAAACTGCAGCAACATGAAGTTACTAGCAATTCTTACAAGATATCACTTTATTGGGTAGCATTAAGGAGTGGTTAGCCTGCATGTTTATGAGCATGTAAGGTAAAGTTGGAAAACTAATCTCAAGTTCCTTCTTTGTTTTTAAACCCAAGCCTTTACTTAAAAATGTGTGTAGTTTTAAAGTTAAAATACAGACATAATATTGTTGTTTTTCTATTAATGAAATCATAGTTTCCACATGAACTTAAGGAAAAACGTCTTTACTCTAAGGGTGATGGAGCACTGGAACAGGCTGCCCAGAGATGTTGTGGAGTCTCCATCTCTGAAGATGTTCAAAACCCACCTGGACGCCTTCCTGTGCAACCTGATGTAGGGAACCTGCTTTGGCAGAGGGATTGGACTAGATGATTTCCTGAGGTCCCTTCCCAGCCCTACGATTCTGTGATAAGAAACTGGTCTATTATGAAGCATCATTTGTTTCTGAACTAGACATAATTAAAAATAATCCTCAATTTAAGAGGAAGAAAGTAAGCCTATTGGCTGGCAGAAAAATTAAGAAAACTTAGAATCAGTGAAATGGAAAAGGAAAAAAAGTCTGTCAGCAAGATGATAATTTAATCATCTTCCAAATACGTACAGTGGCTCCCTAATATATATTATCTCTGTTTCAACAAATGGGAATTACTATGTAAAGTGTCCCCAAAGACAGCTCTTTGGCCTGCTGTTGGAAAACAGTCAACAATGGTACTTGCTCAGTGACAGTATGAATTTACCTGTTTCTTTAGAAAGTTCTTGATTGTTGAAACCTCTCTGTAGCTTAGCATTTCATTTCAATTTCAAGTGAAGGAAAACAAACAAAAAAAAGCCTGTAACTGAAGTTTCTATTCCATGAATAAAACATAAAGCCAATATTACAGCTGTTTTTTCTGCCTAGGTTTTGTTACGGATTATTTTGAGTGGACCTAGAAACTGAAATAATCAAATTAGATAATTTGCTGTGGGCATATAAAATGGATATGGCTAATAATTGTAAAATGAAAGAACATTTGAATTTGCTAACGGACAAGCCTCTAGATAATTAAGCTAACATATCTAGGAAAGACAGGTCTGTGTTAGGTATGTTCATATAAACATTAATCCAGTAAGAATAACAAAATGTCTGTGTAAATGTAAATTACTGTGTAGCTTCTGCTTTACATTTGAAACACCAACAATCTTAGCATGGTAAGTTTGCTTGAATGTGAAAGGAGATTTGCCTAAACTTTGCTATAGCTTACAATCACCTTGCTGAAAAAATGAGAAGTAAATTAAATTGGGTGTCTGACATTTATCTCCTATATTCTCTCTAGTGATGGGAAATGAATTAATGCAGGAAACTAAAAAAGCCAATGTCATTTCAAAATGGTTTTGCTCAGTGACAGTGTGAATCTTTTCCAAGTGTAATTCAACATCCGTGACATTTATATGATTCAGGAAACAGTGCTCCCAGCTTATGTCACTAGATACAGCAGCACTCTGCCATTAATGCACGCTATCCTTGCTGCTGTTACTCATCAGCAATAAAGTACAAATTAGCTTTATTCAGATACATAACTTCTCTATTATGTTTGTCTAACAATAATTCCAGTGTGTACTGAGTATAACTAGTTTTATTTCCATATGGCCTTTCATTTTGATAGTTATACCTTTTTGCTGAGAAGTGTTTATTATTTATCTATAGAAATATGACTTAGATGAAAATGTAGTTTAATGTGGTTAAGGACCAACTGAAAAGAAATTCTAAGCATCCTATGTGTCATTAACTAGTCATTCAAATGCAATACCTTGCCATGCATTTCTTGATACCTGGAGGTTTCCTTGGATTCATATCCTATTAAAGGTTACCATTCTGGTCATAATGTAGACATAAGTATAATAAAAATTAATAGTGTAAGACAACAATCTAAGTGAAAATGCTTAATATCTTAATTTCTAAGGGTTTATTTTTTTAAACCTCTGATTATATGGTACTAGAAAATGTGAGTAGGAAAAACCTGGAAGAAGAGTTGTATGTTTCTGCATGTGATTATTTCAAACTACTTTATAGGTAGTTTGTATGCTTGTGCATACTAAATTAAGAAAATATTGATAGCCCATGAGTTATGAAGTTGAAAATAATTTTAATTTTGTAAGGTTTTCACTATAAATCTATGATTTTAATCTCCTTTGTGAATCAAATAGATGACTACATGTAAAAAATTTGTATGTATGCTGATGAAGATTATTATGAATACTGAAGAAATAAATATTTCCTTTAATGGAAGTCTTGAAGAAAAAACTACAAATTTACAACTCTAAGTAGTGTATGTGTAAAAACTTTGATTCAAATTTGATTTTTATACTTATGAACATTTTACATGTATCTGCCAATGTAAACCTTGGGCTTCGTGAAGGATCAGATCAAGGGAATAGAAGAAGCCAATTTTCTGGATATAAACGGAAGAAGTTTCTCTCTTTCTAGCTCAGTAAAACAATACTCCTCCAAATTCTCACTGTTTATAACACTTTTCTTTCATTCATGCTTCAATCTACTGCATTATACTACTGGTTTTGGGCACAGAAACTAGTTCATTAATTTAAAAAGTCATGAATTTTCTATACAAAGACATATGTTAGTGTCTATTATGAAAATGTGTAGAATATTAAATGTCTGCCTGACCTTATTTAACTCAGCAAAAATGTAGACAATTATGCATTTAGTTGCTTTTTGTGATCTGGCTGTTGTATGGACTCATCGTAACACTGTAATCCAGGAAAAAAAAAAAAAGCCAACACTTATGTCAAATTGATTTGTTTATGAATAAGTCAATAAACCCCTGGTTACCCTCATGCATCACCAAATCAAGAGGTTATATTTTTTGCATTTTCTAAGGTAGCAGAGCTTAGGAGTAGGCCACAGATTCTGGGCAGAAGGAAGAGTAACATTCAAGTCAGTCATTTCCGCATTTAAAAGCATTAATGCAGAAAATAAGGAAAAAATATGGCAGCATATACACTGGAGTTTTGCCCATTTGATGATGGTGCTAAATAACTCCTTTTGAAATGACAGTGATCAGTTTTCTTATCTCTACTGTTATTAACTCATTTCTGTTTACAATTAGCTTTCCAGCTTGTTCTCATTCTCTCCATTAAAAGATATCAGCCAGGGAGAACCTGGATTTGAATTTAGTTTAGGTCGTGAGAGATCCCAAAGGGGACTTTTGCCTGTAGTCCAAGTAAAAAACACAGAAGGAGATTGGTATTTGCCAGTATATGAATCTGGCTCTTCCATAAAGGAAAGAACATCTCCGCACTGCCCTCCAGTACTGTGTGTGCTTATGAATCAGTTCACAAGTAAGCTGTGAACAATTGATCACCAGTGTGCACAAATTACAGCTTCATCTTCAGATACTGTTTTTCACTGTAATCAGTACCCCTGATTTACAGCCCTAAATCCTAACCTTTCTGTGCAGTTCTCACTTTATATGGTTCAAAATATTAAACATTCTTTATACTTTTATGATTAGTTGTTTACCATTAAATAAGGATGAAAGATCTGAAATAAAACAATCTTTCATCAGTGAGTCATCAGTTAACATGGCCTTAAGCCATCATTCAGCAGAGTTTTGAAATTTCAAAGTATTTAATCTTGATATGTTCTGTAAGATTGCATTCATCAAGACTTACTCTGATTTTCTTGGAGGAAAAAAGAAAAAAATTCCTATTAACTTAATTAAAGTTGTGACTCTGAGTTTCAGCTTTAAGCAGACTGCATCTTCTCAGGTAGTCATGTGTCTCTGACTTAAAATTTGTTGGTAGAGATATCAGTGGTGTATATCAAAAACGAGGAATCTAAAATGGCATAACTTAGATACAATTTTATTTTAAGAGACTAATATTTACAGGAGATTTTGCCTGATTGGAAAGTGTCTGTTTTCACAGGCATTCAAAGTCCATTTTCATAAAATATTTTTTTTTGATTGAAATAAATATAGGTTTATCACAAGTAGGGACCCATTTAATGCTGAGAATGAAAGATACAAGAAAAGTGTAAAATGCAATTAAGAAATATGAAAAATTTTTAATAAAAAAAATAATCCCCTTGGGTTTAAATTCTGTAGATATTAAATTTGAGAGAGACATTTCTCACTACATTTCATTAGATATTAGCTCTAGACTATGCAATTGTTAAGGGTTGGATTTTTTTAGTTTTTGCAGTAATATTAGATTAAATTCCACCCAGAATAAAGCAAAAGACACACTGAATCATCTCTATCTGATACTTAATTCTCTCTGAGAGTAAAATTTTATGCAACTGAAAATCAAGTAGAACACATACCACAGTGTTATAAACTTACAGATTAGTTCAGACAGAAGTTATCTGCAATTGCTTTGAATCAGTTTCTTTACACTTCCAGTGAAATAAAATCACAATTGTTAACTCTAACAGTAGGAAGGACTCAGAGCTTTACAACAGTAGTTTTAAAGTTTGAGGGAAAATGCTTTATTTCTTGGGCAATGGAAGCACAGAAAGAAAAAAAAAAATATTATTTCAGGGAGATTGTTGTTATTTTGAAAGTAGTGTATAGCACCATGCAGGAAAGATTTCCTAGAGTCTTTGAAGGGGGCAACACTAACACTGCTCTCCATGCTCAGCCAAAATGGGAAAATGTTTAATAAATCTAAGCATTCAAAGCTGGAAGTCTTGCTTTAATCAGACATGTTTAGCCAAAGAAAGGAAGAAAGGGAGATTCCAAAGACAGAAGATATTCAGATGGCTGGAGTGAAAGTCATTTCTCCCATGTATTGAAACTAGTCTTTATCAGCTTGTTTTTGTATAGGAAAATAATACTTTTAGAATTATTTACCTTATCTAACAGTATCTCTGATCTTCAAGTGGCAAGATTTGTCAATAGTTCCAATATAGAACTGAGTATTTAACATAGAAAAAAAAAAAAAAAAAAAAAAGCAGAATGAACTTTAGAATTCGTACTAGTTTATTAGTTTATTTGGGTATGGATTCGCTTATTAGACCATAACTTAAACACTTGACAATGGGCGAGAGGCATACTTCAGATTTATACAGAAGATATTAAATTTCCCGTGCATTTAAGAGCAGGCCCCATAACTTTTCCAAGAGGAATGGAAGTCTTATAGGAGTAGACTAAATCTGAAACACTATGAAGTTTTAAACAAGACAAATGCTATTTCTGACTGCCAATCATGCAGTAGCTGCATAAGCTGATGTGATAGCATCCTCTGTGTGTTATGTTACTAGTGACAGACCCTTTTTGGACGCTTGACTGGTGTTCATGTCATTCCCTCTACAGACAAGATACCTGAGGTTATTTTACTTTCATGCCATGGTCATTTAATGTTAATAACTGTTGAAACAGGTATGGATTGACAGTCCTGGAGAACTGTCAAATCTCCATGTCAGATTAATGTAACTGGTCCCTTAGTTTCAGATAAAATGTAAATGTTTCTTCTATGTTCCAGCAGATTTTCATAATTATTATTTTGCACTTGAAAAAAAGTTTGAGGTGAGAGTGAAACTTTGCTAGGGATGTTTTTGAGTAATGACACCCTAATCAGCTCACTGTTGATCTGTTGGACATACTAATGCTTGATAAACATTTATGGTATAATGAGAGTCACTAGTCCTGAGGATGAAGTAGTGTACGCAGACTGTAAAGATACCAATAAATCTACCCTCAAGGACTAAGGTATCTACTAAAGAGCATTTTCTCCCCAGAACGGCATCCTTCATTTCTGTATAACTAATCACTGAGTAAACTGATACTTATTTTTTTTAATAACAAAAATCAGACATTTACCTAAGGAAAAAAAAAAAAAAGAGAGAGAGAGAAAGAAAGAAACAAGTGTGTCATTTAGCTACATTAGCACTAGTTTTGAGCAAAGGAAATAATTTTCTTGCATATTAGTTTTAATTAATTTTTCCATACATCCTCAATTTTTTAAATAAGTGAAGCAAGTTCTGTCTCTGTGTGAAAAATACATTCTCAAGCAGAATTTCAGATGGGAAACTTTGTTTCCTACTGCTTTAACTTTGGTTAGGGACTGCTAGTCAGCATTGAGGGGTAGAGCAAACTAATTCTTTTAGAGTTTGAGTGAAGGGTGCTCTTTCACTGCAATTTCACACTGGAAAGGAGGAGCAATGTCAATAAAAATAGCTATGTGCAACTAAAGTCTATTTTAGGGAAACAGTTTAATGGATAGTAACATCAATATGATGGATCTATTTAAATACTGTTATTGCCTTCAAAAGTTTAACATTGTACGTGTTATTCAAGCTGGCACTTTTGGTCAGACGTACAGAAATGAAGGGGAATTGTCAAGAAAATTTCAGTCATATACCTTGATAACTACAGGGACACACGGCTGGCTATTTGCAAACACGGGTACATGCGCAAATTAAAACTATCAAAACCCTGTCTGTGATGTCTTTTACAGCATCTCTAGATAAGTGTGGAAGATTTTTGACAGAAATATCAGGTTTAATTTTACTATAGCTAATAATTGTATTTTGTTAATTATTGTAATTACCTGTGCTACCCTCATGCCAACACAAGTTTAAAGTAACAACTGATAGGAAAATAAAAGTTTCTTTTTGTATACTACTTAGACTATATCTTTGCTCAGTTAAAAAAGTACATTAACAAAATATACCAATGGCTGAAGTTACAGAATAATATGTGTTCATGTTCTGTAATTATTCATTTAGCTTAATTGCTGCATTATTCAATATTTCCTTAAGCTAAAAATTTTACAGTGCTCAAATTGTACAGAGAAAGGTGGGTATGTCATTAAACTGGTGGTATATTCAAAAATATGTGTATATTTAATTAGCTGAAAATAGTTAAGTATTCATAGTCTTATGGTAGTAAAAGAAAAGTAACAATGGCAAAAAAATTTTGAGGAACTTGACAATTTTTTTTTCAAAGAATATTGTCATATTTCCTTTAAAATAATTTGTCACAGCCTGAACATAGAGTGTTTTCATTAAGTCAATAAACTTCTACAAGTATACATTGTTTTTCTTCATAACTTTTTCTTTGCCTTTTTGGTTCAGTGATTTACACTTATGTAATAACAAGACACTCCAGGTGAAAGATTCAAAAATCATAGTTCAAGAAAAATATAAAAAAGTTTTCTTAAAGGTAGTTGTGATAGTTTCACTGGGCTAGCCCTTGGCTAGCAGCCAACACAGCCATCCACCCACTTCCCCCCAACCCCCAGGGAATAAGGGAGAGGACTGGGGGGCAAGGATAAGGAGGCTTGTAGGTTGAGATGAGAAAAGTTTAATAATAGAAAGAAAACTTAATATAATACTAATACTAAAATAGTAGTGATAATGATAACAGTAACAAAATATGCAAGGGAATGACACCCAAGGCTATTGCTCACCCCCCACTGACCAAGCCCGGCCCATTCCCAGATAACAATCCCGGAGGAGCGACAATCTCGAACCGAAACCACAATCCCAGAAGAGCGAGAGCCCGAGCGAAAAGCCAGAGGGAGCTAAAAGAGGAAGAGACCATCACTAATATACTGGACATGACGTGATATGATATTATCCCATTGGCATATCTAAATGTCAATTTAGCTTATTAATTTAAATATTTCTCACCCCCTTAGGTCTTGCACTGGTGGACTAACGGAACACAAAGTCCTTCATTTCCAATGACAGAAATGCAAACACTGGTGTGTTATCAGTGTCTCTCTCATAACAAGTCCCAGGCTGAAAAACAAACGCACCACTATTCTAGCTACTGAAAAAGAAACCCAGCTCTGTTTCAGCTAAAAACCAGGACAGCAGTAATTGTTGAAATACAAGCAAAATTCCTATATATGAGTCCCATAGCTCATAAAATATCTTCAAATTTAATTGGTCAATAAAAAAATAATTTTAGTAACCAAATTGCTTTCAAAGTTGTAGCCCACTGTCTTTGTTACTATATAATTGAAAGC
Organism: Antrostomus carolinensis; assembly: GCF_000700745.2. Classification (NCBI taxonomy): domain Eukaryota; kingdom Metazoa; phylum Chordata; class Aves; order Caprimulgiformes; family Caprimulgidae; genus Antrostomus; species Antrostomus carolinensis. Next base: position 28,835 of record NW_010293605.1, read on the forward strand.
ATGATTTAGTCTACATACAGACTAATTTTCTTTTATTTTACACTATATAGAACTTATGTCCCCTTCATTGCTTCCTGTCTATCTAACAAAAAAAAATTACTTAATTCATGCATAGCCAGTGTTGACCAGTTATACATGTTATTACACAAAATGAGCAATGATAAGAAATAGCCACTCTGTTTTGCAGAGTGCCTTTGAGTGTGTGCTACATGCTCTAGTTAAAATGCCCTGAGTAGTAGAGACACTATTAGATAACATATTTTAAATATTTATAAAATAAAAATGTTCGAATCGTCAAAGGGTGATATATATCCTGATAAGGGCTAGAGTTTTTTTGAGGAATTATTGGTTTTTATAAGAAATTACATGCCTTCAAGTAATAGTGTTATTTGCTAGTGAAAAAATATGAAATATTCATAATAATATATATATATTCATATATTGTATGCACTGCAGTGCAATACAATAGCACATCAGTCCTGTGGGAATCCTATGATTTTTTTTTGTTGTTGTTAACTTCTAATTAACTTCTAATTAAGGCTGGGTGATTTTTAGAAAAGATAAATTGACACATGTGGCTTTTCTACACCTTCTTTCTTGGCAGAGAATATCAGATCCATGTCCTACTGATCCAAACGTAGGTTCTTCAGTTTCATTCAGTGTAAGAATATTCAGTTGGCTTTGGACATCTTATAGAAATAGTATAAAGGGAAAAAGAGTCAAACAATTTTTTCAGAAAATGCATGAAAATGTTTCAGAATTTAAGAAACTAACATTTTAGGCTTATACAGTATGACACTAGGGAAAGCTCAAAAAGTAAGTGCAGGTTTTGGATTTGCACAAGGACAGTTTTTATTATCTCCCTCTAATATTGCATACATGTTATAACCAACTTAAATCCTTGGTCACATCACTTTATATGGGCTGCATGAAAAGGAGAAGAGACAAGCTTCCTCATCTTTGTTTTTAAAGTTTGAGTTGCATATAAATTGAGCCATTTTTTTTAATAATGCAATAATTTACTGCTGCTAGTGATGGAAAGGATCTCCTGGAATGGAGGGCACTGTCTTTCAGAGCAGGGCATAGCGTTACTAGTTAAAATGACAAACAAAAATGACTAGACAAAAGCTGAGCTGAGCAGGAGTTGTCATCCCTTTGGGGCTCTATCTCAGGCTGGTGGCATTCGACTATGCTGGCAACTTGTGGTGGGGGATGACTGGCTCCTGTAGGACTGTGTAATGTGAACATGAGAGGTAAATGTGGAAGAATGTAAATTATCAGAATTCAGAAGGTATTTGGTTTAGTCCACACACAAAATGCTTCCTTAGTTAGCAGTCTCAAAACAATACCACCTCTAGCCTTAGAGGTCTAGAGGATCTCTAAGGATGGTGAAGTAAAATATATCTGTATATCTATATTTCTGCCCCATCACCTCCTCCCCATAGAATGTGTTGTGTTGCATGAGCTGTTTTAAACTGTAAGTAGCAGAAGAGCTCTTTCACTATTACAAACTTGTATTTCTAATGCCATTTACCAATATTATTTCATCATCATTATTATATCAAGAAACCCACTTATCATCCTGTGAGACTACCTGTTTGCAATACATAACTTTAGTGGCTGGGAATTAAAATTCCCAGTTTAATCACCTGGGAACTGAAGTAGAAATTACATATAACCTCAGGCATGAACTAGAAGCTCAGGTAAAATGCAGAAAAATATTGTCAATAACAAGGTGTGTGTTTTCAGATAACAAGTTTACAGATTTCTTCCAGTAATATTTCTCATGCAATAAACAGTTCCTAATTAAGGTCTCCCATCTCTTTGTATTTTTTCTCACATCATGACATTTGTATAGCAGCATTTTGTAACTGAGTAACAGTAAAGATGAAAATGCAAGTATCTGCATTTTATTTAGCTGTGAAAGCATGCTTTACAGTTTATCATTCAGTCCAAGAATTTAGTTATCTTAAATAGAAGCTAAATTTTTCTGTGACAAGTACCAGTTACAACTAAAGAGTCAGCATTTTTCACCAATAAATCTAATCTACACGCATTAAAGGGAAGAATTTGCTAACATTTTTTTTATGGCTTGGTTCCACTGTAATATTTAATCTGTTTTAATTTATCCATATAATAAAAACAAAGAAGTAATAGTGGTATTTCTGTTTTGTGATGTGGTAGTTATCATTCTTAGAGATTGCTAGTGTGACTGAGGCATTAATGTGTTATAAATTATAATAAATACATATTTAAGAAAAAATATAAATAATATTAAATTTGTTATTCAGAAACACAAAGCATTCCAGACTTGTTACAAAAGAATTATGAACTGCTTTATAGATGCACATGATCAAAGGAGAATTACGGCTTTGTCTTTGAAAGGTAATTCACCTGCTTCTAAAGAAGATTTCACATGGCTGTCAAGGGAAAGGTTGAAGGCAATCCCTTGTAAGAAAGCAATATCTATCAGGATGCATTAGGTAAAACTAACTCTCATAGTATCTTTATACTCTTGACCTTCCAAACACATTTATAGGTAATGCTTCTGACAGCAGATACAAATCCTTACAGTTCTGTGGGAATATATTTCAGTTCTGCATTGAAACTATATTTTCTGTAGTATTGTCATTTTTGTAAGTTATGAAATTTGAGTTATATGGTAATACAATGCATATTGCAGCCTACACTTTGCAAAATCTAGCCATGATCTTATAATGTTCACAGTAAGATAAGTTTCTTCTGTGTGGCAGTTGGAGAATGTTATAATCTGGGTCTAATCATCAACGTCTGGCAATGAAGAAGAAGAAGCTTATTAAACTGACAGAGTCAGACACTCTGAAAGGCAGGTTCTGGATCCAAACTTTCAAGATCTAGCTGTTCCTGTAATAGAGAGAGGCAAGTGGTTTGAGGAGACAAAACAAAGACACAAGAAACAGCTTCCTAGAACAATGTGTTTGTTTGTTTGTTTGTTTGTTTCCAAAAAAAATCTGCAGAAAATGTGGTGTGAGAATACATATAAATAGAATTTGTTGCTTTTACATAAGAGTTCCTTTTTGAATAAAAATTGATGTGAAGCTGGATTTATGGAAATGCCAATATGCTTTTCTTTCTCCTTAGAAGTTTGTAGAATTAAAAAGGTTAGTTTAGTGTTTGTTTGCCATTGTCTCATTCTACGTTTCCAGAATGTACATTCTCAGTCTGGGAGCAGGCACAATGAAGGAAAGTAATAAAATGCATGTTTTGTAAAATATGTTAAATGTTATATCCTCAGCATCCTCCAGGAAAAATTACAGGCTTTGTATAGAGCTATGCATTCTGTCAGCATATATGTTGTTCAGCGATACAGTTTAGCCAGAAAAAAAGTGGTGAGAGGAAAGGTAAGGAAACATGAGAGCACTGGACTAGATCTGCACTGCCACCTTTGTGCTACCAGCCATTCTGCAATGATTGCCCCGTGTTTATCTGTAGCTGGAAGCGTATGTTAAGTGACTCACTGGAAACCCTCCCTAGGGTAGTTTGGCTTACCCATATGCTGGTGCGCTGCTCACCACTTCCCCTCTGCGTGCTACCAGAATATAGCAGCATGTCTTGTGGTTCACTTTTATCATCTCCCTGGCATGAAGCCCTCTCCATGGGAAGGTATGATTTATAGGCGTAGCTGTTTCAGCAGACCTCATGAATATCCAGGGAAATAGCAAAGGCTGAAAGAGAGGAAGGGAAAGCAGGAGGAAAATTTCTTAATGCATGAGCAGAAATTAATTTTGGAAGTAGGCTTTTAAACTAATTCATCTTATTCCTTTTAAAAACCCTAATTTTTTATTGCTGTCCAGAGATATACCTGTTCCCTCCTCACTTCCATTAAGGAGGCTGTATCTGAAGAAGTGTTAAAGAACAGTATGCTGTTAACCTCAGTATTTTCTTCTCACATACAAAGTTAAATGTCATCTGGATATTACTGACAAAAAGCTCTGTCTCTTACCACCAGAAACAGAGGATGTCATGTGAAGACCAACCCTGGGGATCTCTGTGTCCTGAGACAAAGACAGCAAAAAATCAGGAAAGGTTAAGGGAAACTTCTTTGCTTGCAACGCTCTGGGGAAGACCCCCTAAATTGTTTATGTCCCTGTGACAACAAGCACATTTGGCTCTCAAAAATCCCCAAACTGGCTCTATTCTTCGAGCTATCTGCCTGGGAACTCAGTCTGCTGACAGCTAGAATAACTCAGGGACAATCTATTTGTGGGTTATTCAGGACCCTGAACAAAGGATCTTAGTCAAAAGTTCTTGGGGACCTGGAACTGTGTGCCTGTCTCCCTTTGTTATCCAGCAAATGCTTATGTCACTTGAGATCTGTGCCTAACCAGGCGAGGATTTGAGGACTGTACCAATTAGACATGGAAAGATTTTTCTTGGATATAATTTTTTGCTAATTACAATGAGTCATCATCACTAAATGCTTCAGGGCTTGCATGCAGTATTTTCACACTATTTCAACACTACATTGGAGAGAGTGTAAAAAAAGTACTTTCCAGATGTCCCTAAAAATAGGAATGAAAAAACTGTGTTTAATAGAGACATTTCTAGATTAACGGAGTTACCCACTACTAAAGATGACCAGATATAGACTGACTGTGACAATGGATGCTCAGTGTGCACCTGGTGCCAAGCCTGCTCTCCAGAAAATTTCCCTTAGTTGAAGCCTATCCTGAAATAAAAGATGGTCAGCCTAGTTGCATGATTTTTATTAGCTGCAGTTTCATGCTGTGTGAATGCCAACTTGAGATGTTGTTGGTTTGACCAATGCCAGAGATGTAATGATGTTAAGTTGTGGAAGTGGACAGAATGAGGCTGGGTGTGGAGAAGGGGCTCTCATGGTGTCTTGGGGGGTTATGCCTTGGGGCGTTTATGTCTTGGTAGACTGGAAGATAAGGAGCTCTCACATCTACATCAATGGGATGCAATGGAGACCTCAGAAAGGACTAGGAGGTTTTGAATTTTCATGCCAATTTTCCAGCTAGAGACGAAATTGCTCTGAGGCCAAAAGAAAGAGAACAGAACTGAAGAAATTCATTATTCAGACTAATTTGACAAGCATAGCCATTCAGTACAGCAGAGAATTAAGTTTTGAATTTGAAGATATTTTTATTACTGTTTTTTCCTTTGTTTCTAGAAAAATACTCTAGAACCTTTAGAAACAGAAAGTGCTTTAATAATTCAGATTCACCTAAAGAGCAGTAAATATTATTAGATATTATATCTAATGGTTTCCTAAATTGCATTTTTTTCTTTCAAGAAGGCTTACTAGAAATATACTGCCTTGAAAAATCACTACTCCTTTATCTTTTTTGTTGACTCCACCTCCTATCCCCAAATTTGAAACTGAAAGATGCAGGCCTAGTATTGTAAACCCTTTTAGAAGTTCATAAATCAAGAAAAAGGTGTAAAACTTTGTGCTAATAACATATTCAAAACAGGCATATTGTCATAAAGCTGGTCAGTAAGAAGATAATGATTTAACTTAACCTGTTTTTGAGTAAAATGTTAACACTAACAGGGGTTTTTTTTCTGTTTTTCAAGAACTAGAGGCAGAGGAATGGTGCAAACATCTTTGCATGGAGTGTCTAGGAACCAGGCTCAATGACATAAGTCTTGGGGAACCAGATTTGCTTGCTGCTGGAGTCCAGAGAGAACAAAATGGTAAGTAAACATCTAGATCAGTTATTATGTGATTTTCCATGTTATCTTTGCATGTTATTGTTTTTGTGAAGGATTTTTACTATTAGCTAGAAGCACTTCATTAATAACTAAACATGTGGATGTGTTTTGGAGTCTCAATCCTAGTTTTTCTACAAATAAAAAGTAAATTTTGTGATGTATTCATTGCATTCATATTTTCCTGTCATGGGAAATGGTGACTATGACATTTCTGGTTCTGTAAAAATGGCTTCTTTGCAGACAAATAAAAAAAGCATCTGTTGTGTCACAGCCTTTAAAAGACAATGATGAACATATCAACACCACTTTGGACTGCAAAATACATATTATTTTTAAACACATACCTGTCTTGAATAATGGACTCAAGGTCATCTAAATGTTGTCAAATAGAGGTGAAAAGGGCAATGACAGATGCTAGTCAGCACTAAACCTGAGCTTGTAAGTCTTCTTCTAAAGGCTATTTGGAACGGAAGTTTGGATGAGACACATGCAGAGGAAGGATGTTAGTGGATGGAATATGCAATAACAAAAGAAAATCTGTGATTATTCTGTCATTTAATTCCTATTAAGGAACATAAGGGCAACACAAAATGTCCTCATTTATTCCTCCCTAAATTACAGCACTCAGTGATTATTACTGTCTTCATGTTTTTATAAAATCCAGTAGTTTTTAACAAAGTAATAGAACAAACTGTCTCAATGGTCATAAAATATCAAACCAGCTATTGTTATAAACAAAATTACATAAATAAATTATAGAATGAATGACATTGTATCAATTGTATTGTATTAATTTCACAGAGGAGTCCAGACATCTCTGAACCTAATAACATAAAACATACAGAAATCTTTAAGAAATTTTGTTCAAAAACCAGACATTGGCCAAGTGTGATTTAAAAGGCGTTCAAATATTTATGAAGTTTTTTGCCTACTATGAGACACGGGAATTAATTTTTAGCCTCAGATTACTTAACAAATACAGAAGGGAGCGTACGAAACAGTGCCAGTGTTGTGCAAAAGTGGTAATGAACAGACACTGCTCAAAGCATTTTATCTGCTGTATGTTCACAGGCTATAGGTATAAAACTCAAATGCATGCTGTTAAAGAGAGAACTATGTGAGCAGGTGTTCTTTCACAAATGCAAAAGGAAATAAATCTTGTCAAAAGCCTGTGATGTGAGCAAAAAAATAGCTTGAAATTCCTCAGTCTCTTTCTGCAGTAAATTTGTGTACTGCTCAGCAGTTTTCAGATATAGGTGGCAAATACTACGTATCACCTCGTTCTTGAAAGAGATCCAGTTATACACATGACCTCCGTAAGACACGGCTTAGTTCTGTTGTGTGAACTAGTCTTGTTTCAATTGCCTTAGTCTCGAAATTAAATGCAGTGCTACCAAGCAGCATATATGGACATAATTAGCATCTTTATCATTCTAAGTAAACAGATTAAAGGAAACAAAGAGGCAAACCATGTATTTGTTGTACAAATCACATGAATAATCACATGGCATGGAGGGTACTATTAGCCATGTTCTTTTAAACCAAGTGTCTGAATACGTATAATCCAATATTTAACAAGCATTCTCTACTAAATCATTAGTTACAATATCTCAGACAAGTAATTCTGATATGTACCCACTTCCTTCCCTCGGCCCCTTGATGCACAACTCTGCATTTTAATAAGTATGTTTGAAATTCAAAGTTGTCTCCTTAGTTGTCTTGTTGAGAAGCAAAGCAAATTCTGTTTTGGGGGGTGTCTTAATCAACTTGGAAGGAGGGGAGAGTGTTTACTCTACTTACTATCAGTATCAAATCTAGCACATCGTTCATTTAGCTGTGCCATAAGAGCCTGCAGTTGCACTCAAATTTCTTCAGTAAAAATAGTTGAGTAGAACCATGACTGAAGTTTATAGTAGTTATTCTGCAAATTCTGCAATGTCATTCCCCACATGACATTTTTATGAAAAATGTGACTAATTGGAGGGTGAAATCATTTGGTGAGGTCTGACAAAAAATTAAATTTTGTATTCATTTTCTGGCATATTTCTCCCATATTGTAGTTTTTGAAAGCATGCTATCAAAAACTGTAGTTCAAAAGATATCTGAAAACCTTTCAAAAGTCTATTGAGCTTTTGTTGACCTGAAACTGAAAAGACAAAGTTAATTTTCCAGCTTGAAATTAATGAAAAGTGACTGTTCGTATGAAATGTCTACATTCTTGCTCATTGTGAAAATGGCAGCTGTGTCACTCTCAGGGTAATTTTATTACTTTTGTGTTAAATAAAACTGTACACTGGTATAGTACCTTTGAATGTCATTATTTCAAAACATATTGCAAATATGTCAACTTCATAGAATTCCTCTTGAGTTAGTCAGTGTATTAATATTTACTTGAAACAGAGATGTGAGAATGCAGTTTGTAAAACCTGTAATAGAATCGGAAAGCCTCAGCAACTAGTTTCACGCAGGTTCTGCTGCCTGAACCATACAAAGCCCTTCAGATCACTGAACAAAAACATCTCTTAGTATATGAGCAAGACCACAGATTGCATTGTCATAAAGACAACAAGCCAGTGGTTTTGCATTTGTAGGTAATTTTTTTTTTACATCTTAAGAGCTAAAAGCAATTGAATAATTGTGTTATACTGTTGATATTTCTATGATATGATAGACCATTAATACCATTAATCCCAAAAGAACATTAATCCTGTCTCATTCCACTGTCTCTTTTCAAATGGTTACTTTGCCCTAAAGATTTTCTGAAATGTTTAAACTTTGATAAATATGCATCACTGATTGTAAAAGAACTAAATAATAATTCTTTTTTTCATGAGCTGCTTTACATTTTCCTGGCAATAATATTTTTAATATGATATGTACTTCATCTGTCCAACTACTTGCCCATCCCATTCCTTAGAGGATATTTGCATGGTGTATGTCATGTACTTGCAAGAATATTCACTAAAGAAATCAAGTAAATTGACTGTCTCTCAAAAAAACCCAGTAAGTTTTCTGTTGTGCAGGTTTCTGGGTTAGTCCCTGTATATAACCACCATAGCCAGTACCTTCAGTCTGCAACATTTTTAATAGTTTTGTTAATTCTTTTTGCATATGTCCTGGGACCATAAAAACTCATTGCTACATGCTACTTATATTTTTTTATACCCAAGGACCCCCATTTCAGAAAATACTTGGCAAGGAAAATATTAATGTTTTCTATGATTTGTCTAACATCTCTTTCTATTACATCTGAGCCTTTTTATCATTCCTCTCTTACTCTTGTGATTGTCCTGAGGTGAGCTTTTGATTTCAAAAGGGAGGACACCTGATTGTCTGTGACATGAATGCAACAATATAGTTTGCAGAACAGTTTGTTCCAAAGGCTGGAAAATTTATGTTTGATGTGCAAATGTCATGGCTAAAATGGCATACATTCATCAGGCATTTCTATCACATGAGGATAAAAATTTACAGTAGTGCAGCAATCTGAAAGAGCTGTTCTTTTATAGTTCTGAGTTGTTCAGTAAGTACTAGTAAGATCTATCTTATTGTGGTTGCTCTGTTGCTTGACCCTCCAGTACCAAGCAATTCTGCAGTGGTGACAGCTAAAAGAGCCAAACTATAGATCTGCACTGCTTATAGCAAAGACCTTTGGCTATTGTGTCCTGTAGGAAGAATAGAGAAGACATCTAAGCAATTATTGTGTAAAGCACAACAGTAACAGAAAGCTTCTCATTGGATTTAATCTCTGTTATTATTTCCAAGAAGTATTACTACAAGTGTTACTGTGTACAGCTGCAGAAAATGACTCTTAAGTGGTTTAATTTTATATTTAAGGATCAGAACTAATGGCTGCTTAGTTTGCAGTGGTACACATGTTCCAATAAAAGTGAGATTTGAAATGAAGCTTCTGTCACTCTTCAACCATTTTGCCTTCTCTCTCCTGAAAATCTAAGTGGTTCGTTTGTGTTTCTCAGCCCTTTAACAGCAACCCAGTTTCTGTTTAAGTTTCTTTTCACAACAAACAGTGTCTTACTGTTTATGAATGTCCATTTAGTTTATTTGATAAAGATTAAAAATAAAGTATTAAATCAAAAGCAGTAAAGACTACATGATCCTATTCAGGTAAAAAATTCAGTATAATGGCAGTGGAGCTATATATACAATGATAAGACAAATAATAATATGTAGTTATAACTCCAGGAAAGAAAATCTGGACTCAGTTGGATCTGATAACTCTGCTGACAAGTAGCCTTCTAAGCAATATCGTGTTACTTACATATACATTTCATATTCCTTGGGTTTCTCGAGCTGCTGCTAGGGA
>NW_010293605.1:38911-68143 GCF_000700745.2 Antrostomus carolinensis
ATAAGAATTGAAAACTTCCTTTCCAGCTCTCAATGCATTTGGAAGTGGTTGTAATACACCCTAAAATATAACAACAAAAACAGGGGAGTTTTTTAAATATTTTTACCTTCCTAATTGTCATCATATGTAGAATTTGTCCATGTTAGTGATTTTTTTTCAAAATATCACTGTTTCCAATATATCACTGTTTTTTCGTTCTTTATAAAAGGAAGTAATTAGAAAAAGTCATGCAAATGGACAGTATAAAATGACAGACTGTTTACTGTGAAAAAGACACCTGAATATTCAAGACAATATTGGTTAAATAACTATTATATGTAGACTTTGCTACTGAATTCACTCTTTAAGAACACTCTTTGGCAAAGACTATTTCTTTGTATTTTGAATACTAAATAATAATACTAAAATAACTGAACACTTGTACTAAATCATATTCTATTTAATTTTACTTATAAAACTGATGTAAACAGTAAATAAAATAGGCAAATATAAAAGTGAAAATTTTTCAGCTGAAGATAAGACCCATTCAATCTTCTGCTGCTGTAGCTCATTTATTGTTAGGTGTCATGCCTGTGATGTCAATATAATGTTTTTCTATTATGTGTTAACTGATGCTTTGGTATTTTCTTAATGCATTATAAAGCTAATTTTTATTTTTAAAGTCTGAAAAATTTTGAAGGGTAATTGATTTTTTAATTTTTATTCCATATCTAATATTTAAATTAATCTCATGAAATTGCTTCCTTTTTTAAAAAACCTTTTCTTCTTTTTCATAACATTTGTTTTACCTTTCTTTTTTATTAAGAAGGTTCCACAGTACAGCAGCCTTGCTTCCTGGGTTTTAATTGCAAGAAACTCATTAATTTTTGTTAGTAAAATTGCAGCTTTTCATAGTGAACAATGTCCTTGAATGTTCAGAAGAGGTTCATGAGTTATTTCTTTATGAGTTTTATTAGTATATATATATTTCTTTATTAGTTATTTCTATGCTACATATTAAGATCACAAACTATGGCCAAAGCATAGAGACTTTGTAATTGCGTTCAGAGAGCTGACTTGTTTTAGGGCATTCAAGGGTCTGTACAATCCCTGTTTGTGATTTACTACATAAAAACATTTTGCATGGTTTTTATTCATCTTCTGTTAACCTTAATCCATTTTTATACCTTTTTTTTCTTAAAAAAATAAGCCAAACATAGCCAGCTTTACTCAGAAAAGAAAAGTGTTTACAGTTTTAATAGCTGGTTAATTCAGTGAGTTTTCAGATTCTTCTCTCCATTACTACTTATCAGTGAAACAATTTAAAATAATTTATTTATTTATGCTAATAAGCATTTCTGTAATTTTTTAATGGAAGCAAAGCAGACTAATTATAAGCAAAGGGATAAAACTAATTCTGAATTCCTGGTTTCTCACTGTGTATGGCAGGAGAGAGACATTCTAATAGACCTGATGTATGAACAAACATAAAATGTTGTGACTTCAGGACTTTAGAGCAATCTTTCCACCTGAAAATTAGCTGAAGATAGTAAGCAGCAGAAGTCTCATAGATGGAGAAGGAGTTTCTTCCAGGTAGAATATGAATGTTTGCTTTTAAAGCCTCTTCTTCCATAGAGCCCACCAACCTGATTGCCTCCTTCTGTAAGTAGTTTTTCCCCCACATTAAAGCAGAAATGAAAAAAAAGCATATCTATTGCAAGACTGCAATGTTATCTGGTCGATTTTCCAACTGGGATGATTTAGGCAAAGGAATCCAGTGATAAAATAGCTAGAACCAAGGTCACTTGGCCTCAAAGTCATTTTGCTTCCCTAGTACAGCTGGACTTTGAGCTGGAAGACTGAGAGCATTTCAGAGTTGATGCCAAGTCTCCGTCTCAGTCAATATGCTAATTTTAATAAAGACTCTTATGCTCCTGTGCTCTGGAAAATGTTATTAAAGGTCATATTCTTGCCAAAGCCCAAATGCTAAACACCTTCACATGCACAAAGTGTAAGATGAAGCATTACTCTGCTTATTCGAGGAGACGGGAATGAACAGTTACATTGAAAAGAGTAATAAGTGTACTGCTATACCAGCATTTTTTTCTCATGTTGGCTCCCCCACTCCCTGAACTTTTCCCTCACCAGTTTTAGAGGAGAGAGAAGGATAGTGATGCTGACTGCTGAGGGATTGCACCTGCTCAATCTCAGCCTTGTCTTGTCCAATAGGATAGCATCTTCGTGTTTGGCTTCTTCCATCTCCTCATTTTCTGGGCCCTCATTAGCTTCTATTTACTTAATCTTACTATTCAGTGAATGGTTTTTACCTTGTCCCACTCATATGCAGATGATGACTGACCCACAGAGAAGATAGCGGCCTTCCAATACCTGAAGGGGGCCTACAAGAAAGCTGGGGAGGGACTTTTCATAATGGCTACTAATGACAAGAAAGGGGAAATGGGTTTAAACTGAAAGAGGGCAGGTTTAGATTAGATATTAGGAAGAAGTTCTTTACTGTAAGGGTGGTCAGACACTGGAACAGGTTGCCCAAGGAAGTTGTTGATGCCCCCTCCCTGGAAGTGTTTAAGACCAGGCTGGATGAGGCTTTGAGCAACCTGATCTAGTGGAGGGTGTCCCTGCTGAAGGCGGGGGGATTGGAACTAGATGATCTTTGAGGTCCCTTCCAATCCAAACCATTCTATGATTCTATGATAAATATCCTGTTCAATGTGATTCAGAAGATCTGGTGACAGAATTCAGCTTGGATTTTCAAATCTAACCTACGAATGTTTGTTCTTACCTGGATGAGTTTAAGGGCAAAACTTGCCTCTAAAAACTGAATTATTGTATTACCTAGATACCTGTTAAAATATTTTCTGAAATGGATAAAATGGACCCTGTATTTTAATTCCTAAAATCATTTAATAGTATCCACAACTTCCCATGTACTCAATTTCACACTACTTGAAAGTATTAGTTTTAGTTTCAAAAGCAAATGTATCCATCCTCAATCTTCTCCAGCACATACATTTGTACACTTGCTTTGCTTGCCAGTTTGCATAAGTTCCAAGGGTGCTACGTTTTGCCCTGCAGCTGGTGTTCAGTGTAATCAGACGTAGTTTCTTTCATCCATGAGACCTCACCTTAGACACTGACCTCCCATGCAAAGCCAGCAAATGTCTCCCGACAGTTTGAGGATACCATATGTCCTGAATACCCTTCATGCAATCCTCAAAGACTTCAGAGAAGTTGAGCACTTCATGAGTATCCTGGTAATTTCTCAAACAAGTTGAAATATTCTGTGCCTTCAACACAACAGTTTAATGTTTACTCCAGAAAACAATTTCACCTTTCTATTTTCTCTGCTGTCTGAGGCACTCTGTCAGTGAAAACAGGGAAAAGGAAAGATTTCCATTCTCATATAGCAACCTCATTCCCCCACAGGCACACTGTGTGATTTCATGTAATATAAAAGGGAGACTGAGAGAACCAGCTGATATGTCGGTCATTGGTATCCTTCTTTCAAAGAGAGGAGGTAAGTAACAGGAAGTAACAGTATGGCAATGCAAAACTGGAGTCTAATATATGACAAAAGCACACCTGCATAGCTCCTAAGCATTTTTGCATGACCACCACAACATATGGATACTGAAATAGGGCATATATATAAAAATATAATTTCATTGTGAAGTTATCTTGTTCTCCACAATTCCCTTCCCAATGCATTAATCGGCCCATGCTCCTATGTAAGACTTTCTGTTTACTTCAGCTGGGGGTTAGGTTAGACCTGTGCCCAACACACTCCTCTGAGGGTTAGGGAAAATTCTTTGCAGTGATCTCAGCAGCACCTCCTAATCTATTTGTGCTATGTGTCAGAAGACTTTTACAAAGCATTAGGAGTTTCACACTTGGGACCTTAGTCATAAAATTAAACTTTTAGGACTAACACCCATTAGTATGATTAATGAGAATTAGAGCCTGGGAGAAGAGGTTGAATGGCTATGAGACTGAGTGAATCAATTGGGGTGTCATTAATAGGACAAAATTAAATTGACTGAAGCAGAATAACATTGGGGATGACAAGTTTACTTATAGCTATGTAGGATAGCAATTCTTACTGCTCACCCAGCAGTTCCCTGCTTCCATTAATTTTTCAGCCAAAGTTTTGCTACTTTATTCACATACCCTCACACACACACTTCTAACATATTTTATATTGGCTCACTTATCTGCAATATGTTCATTGAATTGTCAGAAAAGTATATATATGTTTAAAAAATGGAGACAATGTCTGTGATACTGAATGTCAAACAATAGGAAACTGCATCTCATTTTGACTGTTACAGTAAATTTCTCTCACTTTATTCCTCTTCTGATTACTTGAAATTCCTTCCTAATTTTTATGAGGACAGTCTGAGAAAATTCAGTGCAAATGGTGAAATAAAAAGTTCCACACAAACCTGTCATTAATTTAATAAATAATGAGAGAAAATTCTTTATCAGGTGTCCCTTTAAAGTACATTTTCCCAGTACTGTTTATTGAATGAACATTGCTCATGCTCATAGTTTAAATTGTTCTTACCTTTTTTGTCAACACTCTTTGGTGCAATAACATTAGGAGTTTGCATTTCGATCCTATTTCAAAAATGAAATTGTGAGATGAAGCTGTGAATCAGCTGCAGTCTCCCATATTATGCTATTAAGCCTTAAGATTTCTGTGCTTTTAGAGTTAAAATAGAGGCAAGCACTTCCCTCTGTGCAACCTGAAATTTAATTATTTTTTTATTCTTTGTAGAAACAGCTCATAGAAACATTAGTTATTCTTCAAAGAAAAATGCATTTACTGTGGTTTACATCCTTCCTTCCATATGAGTTAATGTTGTCTTGTATAATCTTGGGGTTTTTTTTCCTTTTTTCCTTTTTTTTTTTTTTTTTTAAGGGTAGTCTTCACATTGCTTATGAAATCACATGCAGTTCAAGCACTTCAGAAAATTGTTAATGACCTTGACCTCCTACTGCAATGAGTGCACTCTGCAGTGGAAGTGCAGCTGATAGCAATTGATGTCATGACCATAATAATATATCGTGTTGAATCAGATCTTTCAAGAAAGCAACAGATAATTAAAAATCTTGTTAACTTCACAAATGAAAATGACTTTGCCAAATAAACAGAAACTGAGCACAAATAATGTAATTATTAACAAGCTTCAGTAAGTAAACCTGGGTTTGCAATGTCAAGAACAGTTTTTCTAAGGGACAATGGTTGTACATACCTGTTTTGACAAGATACCTCTAGTTCTATTCTTTGAGAGACAAGCCTCTATCAGAGTTCAAGTTGTGAATTTTGATTTGCAAAGAGTCATGGACATTAAAGTGAGGATAAAGGACTTCAGTTAAGTTTCTGGGGACATATGTCAAAGAAGACTATGCAGATCACCTGTGAAGGATGTTTCAGTCTGCTGCCTTATTTTTAATGAAAATGAAAAGAAGATTCTCATCTTACACCTTTCATGTACGCTAACAAGGCTTCTTTGACATCAGTGGATCCTCATGTCTGTTCAAGGCTAGAAATTTGGCCCTGATTTCTGAATCATCAGTAATTAAAATACTCAGTAAAACTAAAATCAGTATAAAATCTTGTTTTAACTGGCAATATCTTATTCTTTTTGTTTGGTTTTGTTTTTGTTTTTTTTTCCAGAACGATTCAATGTATATCTTATGCCTACACCAAATTTAGATATCTATGGGGAATGTACAATGCAGATCACACATGAAAACATCTATCTCTGGGACATCCACAATGCCAAGGTCAAGCTGGTCATGTGGCCTCTCAGCTCTTTGAGGAGATATGGACGTGACTCAACATGGTTCACATTTGAGTCTGGAAGGTAAGAGCTAAGGAGAAGCAGCAAGGAGAAGAAATAAGCAGTGATTTTTGAGAACCAGTCTGATAAGTTAGATTAGCCTCTCATTATAAGGAAAGATGGAATACATGGCTTCTCCATAGACTTCCATTTGTTGAATATTACTCTTCAATATATTCAAACCAGTGTTGGAAATAAAAAATAATATATCTTACATTTAAAATGAGCTTAAGCTTCCTCTGACTTTTATTTAACTGCAGTTGAGTTGTTATTCCTAAGGTTTATGAGTCTCACTGTGCTTAAACACTAGTATGGTATAATTTGAGTACTTTTAATGTAGAGGGAATTAATTCTGGATCATGGAAAAGGCTGAATGGAATAACTTCCGTTACGGTAGATATTACTTTTTTTAATGTTCCTGATGACTGATTGCCAGCCTAGAGTATAATTGCAAGCAGGAATACGGAGAACATTGTGAACCCGTAAAAAGGCTAACTTTTTTCTTCTGCCTGCAGTTTTAATCATCGTCACCATTTCCATCCTCAAATCAGTTTTAAATGTCCATGAAGCTCTATTTTGCCTCTCTTTCATATCTTTTTAATGCATTTCATATCTTGCCATTAGGTTCACTGCCTTTTCTGCGTTTCTGCTCAGAAATAACTCTGCATTTATCTCTGTCTTTGGTAATGTTTCATCTTGTATTTTATGGTTCTAGACCTTTCTAAGTTTGTCGTATTCCCTTATGTGGACCCTGAATTTTCTGAAGCAATTTGTGAAATTACATGTGTCTATACTCTTGGATTAGCCACACTGCCTTGTTAAAAATCTTTATATGCATTTCAACATGCACTTATTTATTATCATTATTAAATATTCACAAAAGTACAAACAAAAACATGGATGAAATGGACCCTACAGTCTAAGGAGGTAATGACCAAATTTCCTCTGCAGTTTCTTACAGATAGGAGTTACCACTTAACTCATAACTTTGTATATCCAGACTGCTGTCACCAGAATATTTTAGTGCTCTGCTAGTTTTCTGTGATGAATTCACCATTAAAAATCATGAAGACATAATTACTTTTTTATTTATTTAATATTGTTTTACTAAAAATTAGCAACGACTGCACCATGTTTCAATTTCATTTCAATGATTAAGCTGTGAGCCTCAGTCAAATATGCAATATCAGTAAGAATAATTTGCTATATCATTGCTTCCCCTAGGCCTCAAACTACCTCATGTGAAACTAGTTCTAGCATCATATCTACACAATACCAGACAGCTAATAATACCCACCATATTATTCTGAGGAAAACTGAAGAAGCAAGCAAACAAACAAAGAAACAAAACCCCTAAGATTTTGCTTTATCCCATTCTTTGTGAATATCCCACTTATCTGACTCTTTGGCTAAATTTGCAAGTATGCATTTTATTAAAGAGGAAGGAGTTATTTTTGCATAAAAAGGTAATGATCGAAGACTTCCTAATGGCTGCTTATTCAGAGTAGTGTATCTAGCTGTGAATAGACCTGCTTCTTTTAATTGATTCTGAAGGAAACTATCTTTGGAAATGGGAATCATCATTAACCAAAATTAAGCTGCTAAAACTTAATTCAGATTAATCACTTGAAGTTGATTTCTTATACATGTCTCAAAATGTAGGTCTATCATTCTCTACAGTGTTTTAATTATGAAAAAAGTCATTCCATATCATAGTGAAATTCTGTTTTTTCTAAGATAGTTGCTTTCTGTGCTGCTCTATTTCTATTTATGGCACATTAGTACTAACTATGTATAGTGGTTGCATATATTCAAGGAAAATATGAGTTTTGGCTCTCTGCTTTTTCAAGCCTCCTACAGTATTTTACTTCCATGCTAGTATCTGAATATCATCTTCTCCTACAATCCATGGACCATGCAACCGGATGAAAAGTGGACTGTTTTTTTGTGTTTTACTATTGTGAGCTAGCTCTGCCTTTATCTGTCATGTTTTATTGTCTTCTATCTGATTCCTCCCTTTTGCTTGCTTGGGAGTGCTTTATCTATCTGATTTGGAAATGCATGAAGACTAGATTTAGACTGACAGAAAAACATAGGGGTAAAAAATAGGACTAGAGAAAAATCAGTATCTTCAATAATACCTGAAGACCATATAAGGCAACATTAATGCTCATTTTTAAATATGTTGTTGATTTATTTGGGTTTTTATTTTTAATTTTTTAATGAACAACTTTCTCATCTTTCTGAACATGATTTTCTTTGTCCCTTGATCCGCTAGTACTTTAATACAGTAAATTTATGATTCATCCTGTCTTATCAGAAGCGAAGCGCTCATCCGTGTTTTATGACAATGCAACACAGTAAAAGTGTTGTTGCTTTAAGTTTTCCCTAAGGCTTCAATATTAAATGTAGACAATTGCTTTAAAGGAAATATTTTTAAATATTTCTTATTTAGGTTCTTATTTTTTACAGAGTTTTAGCAGTTATGCAGTATATGTGTATGTGGTTTGCACGAACATTAAGAGCTCAGTTTTATATAGTTATCCACCCTCAGTTTTAGTATTACTTTGTTTCAGAAAATAAATCTCTCCCATTAAAATAAATGGGCATATCCACTAAGAGATAGTGTGGTAAATACATTTATCAAAATTAAGCTTTCAGACAATTAACTTTATCTTTTATTAAATATATTTATATATTCATTTAAACAGAATATGGACTCAAATGTATAAAACTAAACTGTTCACTTGTCTAATGAAATGTAATAGCTACACAATCTTGATGATGTCTAAAATATGGGAGGAATGAACACAGATTCTTTTAAACTGCCAGATTTTTCTGTTTAGTTTTGCACTGTATTAGAGTTTGTAAATATGTATCTTTGCATTACCTATGAACTGAGACCCATTCTTATTTTTCATTGTTTAGTGAACAATGAAAGTAAATATTTCTTGCACAGTGATTTAATTTATGTTCTTCCCTATCCAAACTATGCTGAGATTTGGAGGAAGCATAGTTTTGTGTTGCTTAGTTCAATGCTGGATGGAGAGATTATCATTATTTAAAGTATTTGATTAGGGCTAATCCCATGCAACCTATCCATCGATCAGAAAATAGTAATTCACAACTCCATTAGGCACAACAATAGCTTTGTAGTGATTAATACTGTGCATCTAACACAGTTAATGGATCCCACAGTAATTCAGAGCATCTGAGGTAGGAGCTTAGCATTTACTTTTTCAAGAGCCAGACTTTCCACCTGACTAGCTGCAGATTGGCTTGGGGAGTTTTAATGTTGAATCATCAATGAGTCAACAGGATTGCCTTAATTTATGGGCATGCGTAATGTGTTTCAACACCTCATTCTCATTATTTTGGATGCTAGATATGTTGGAGACACTGTGCATAAGAATGCAGTTGACCTGCACGAGTGCACTTACTTCTCCTCAAACTTTTGAAACTGCTACTCCAGGTATGTGGGCAATAGTCCCTGACTCTCTCTGATTTTAAGCCCATGAAATAAAAAGTATGCTTCTTGTGGAACTACCTGCCTAACTGTCCAGGTGAAGGTGCTATAAATTTGCACTGGCTTAATTAACTATATGCAATCTAAGAAACATGCCAGAAAAGTAATAAAACAGATACACATGAAATATCTCATGGCCTGGATCAGGTGTGAATACAGTGTTTTCAGACTCCTGCCAAAGTTACAGGATTCTTTTTTGCTGATGTTATAAACCAAACAATCCATAACAAAGGCCATAAGCAATGTTTAAAATTCACTCTCTGGAAACTGCAAAAGGCAGTTGTCCAGGCTTTCCTTTTAGCAAAACAAGGCGGCTGAGGCACCTCTGAGGAACCTAAGAGAAGACTCCTAAGAATTCAGAATTGGTTTTCATGTCTTGTGGTGACACATTGAGAAAATTCAACACATATGGACTCTGTTCCTTTTGAAATGTTCTTTCTTTTGCTTTGCTGCAATGCATTTACATTAAACGTTATTTTCTATGTATGGAAGCTGTCTGCTCAGTCACTTCTGGCCAGAAATATCCAAAAAAAACCCCCCCAAAAACAAAAAGCCAAAGTCAAGCTAAGCATAGGATGGGCTGTAGAAGCCCCAGACAATCTTTCTCAAATACCTTAAGCTTCCAGCTGAATAGAGGTGGAGGCAGTAGGTGTTCTTGGAATTTTGAGAACAGAAGGATCCATAAATCCATGACAGACTTCTTTTTCTGAATATATTTTCTTCTATTTTGTAGATAAGACATTGAAATTTAAATTATTTCAAGTATTTCTAAGTTTATTCACACTGTTCATTCAGAGAGACCCATTGAACCACACTAAACTATTCCTTTTTTACTGCATCAAAGAAAATCTGGTGAAATGTGGTATTCTTTGTCACTTCTAAGATCTGGAATCTGTTTCTTTGGTTAAGAAAAATATTAAGTTCAAGCACTGCAGAGTGGTGACATAAGAATTTCTCAGATATTTTTCCCCTTTATGCAACCAAGGCTGACATACTCATTTTCTCAGTGGTAGATACACAGATGCTCGGGTTATCTGAAGCAGAAAGTTCAGTGTTTGCTTCAGGCACTACATCTGACTGAAATCTTTCATTTGTCTGTCAGTCCTCTGTGGCAATTTTTGTTGTTAATGTGAAATGTATTAGTCAGTTAACCCTTAAAGTTAAGTTACAGGAAACATTCTCTTTTTCCTGTGTGTGGTGGGAGGCCCCTTTAGACAGTTGTTCTGGGACTTTGTATACTGATGTACATATCAACTCAGGCCTATACGTTCCTGTAGACAAGTATTCAATTTGTGATTACTGGTGGATTATCTATGTTGTGGATTAAGTTTATCATAGGTTTATCATAGAATTATAAATAATTATAAATGATCATTATAAATCATAAGCTCATCATTATAAATCATAAGCTTGTCATAGAATTTGTAAGTCACCAAAGTCATCATTTCCCATAAACATTATCTCAGAGCTCTCAGTATCCCACATTTAATAGTTAAGTTTGTTAAGATCTTTTCTTCCTTTGCACCTTTGTAATATTTTCAAAAAGCCTAATTACTTGTGATGTGAATTTTCTGTGATTCTGTTTTATCTGTTTTCTCACTGTCTCTTCCTTTCTTTCTCATATTCTTTCCCCAAGTGGTATGTATTGCAAAAATCTGAAAATAACTTTAAAAAAGAAACAGGGATCTTTTGTATGTGTCTTGGTTTTTCAGTAATCACTTAGCTCTAATTTTAGGAAAAGTGGCATTTTTACCATTGAAAAGGTTTAATTAGTTCCTGGTATTTAGCAGTGCCAAGGTTATACCGTAATATGTTGTAATTTTATTTCCATTCCCACTTTTTTTTCCCATTCCAACTTCATTCCAACTCTCAAATTGTCTTCTGCTGAATTCTTGACCTGGAGTAAGTTCTGTGTTAGTAATCTGATTCACTTAAACCCTACTTAAAAAGGAGCTGTGTGTTTAACTCATCTACAGGAGTCTTGCTCTGGTTTCGATCATAGTACCCAATCTAAGAAATCTTTTACTAGTGGAAACTAATATAGCTCATTGTAAGTGATTTGTAAAGTGCTCACTGCATTTTCGCTCTGCCAAGGCTCCCCTCAGACTGCCCTAAGGCTAGTAAGTCAGAGTGAGTTCCACCAAACTCACTTACGATGAAATTCTCCACAGTATAAGAGAATATGGCAAATAGAGAGAAGAAGGAATTATATTCAAACCTCTTTATCCTAAATTTCTGTTGTACCTTCTAATGTGTTCTGCTTTTTTTCAGTCTGTGTTTTGAAAATTCAGCCATGATATACACACCTACAAAAGGTTTTCTCCACCTGACAAAAAATGCCTGAGCCATTCATTTTTCTATAGATATCTTTTACAATAAGTGCCATGGTGTTATTTTAGCAGTTAAATATCTTCGCATCTCTCACCCACCAAGCCTATTTGCATAAGCTGATTAAAAATCCTGAAAGTTGACACCTAATTATCTATACAGACAGTAGGAGAGTGTTAAACACTTCACAAAGGACAATCCAGAAGGCCACATTTTGCACAAAGAACCATCTAGCCAGCAAGAATGCTGAACGCAAATAAATCCTCCTTTTCTCCAATGCTTATGAATGTAGTATCATCGATTGAGGAAGAGGTTTGAAATATCCTCTGTGTTGCAACTGTGTACTGTACAAACATAGAAGGAAGTAATCAAATGTAAAGGCTGGAATTTGCACAACAAAAGAGCCTTGTTCATGAATATGTAGGAACCTGTGCAAACCGAGGCGTGCACATACACACAAAGAGCATTACAGAATTGTAAAGAGGCACGGTTTTCAACATTTGTGAGCTTCATTTTTTGTCAGGAACTATGGTTCCTTGGCTTAAGCTGGCATGTAGGTTTATTCTAATGGTCACTTTAGTGTCTGAACAGTTGTATGTCTCATGAAAAACTGCAACGGATCTTTTATTTATCTCTCAGTCTTGGGAGTTGATCGTACTGAAATCAAGTTGAGCATATGGCATGACTGCCAGTCACTATTCATGAGCTGAGAAAGATGCTTTAGCAGGCTGGTCTTGGAAGGTTTGCCTAATATCTGCCTAATTCCTCCTGTTCTTTCACATAGTGTTAATTCATTGTTCTCACAAAGGAACAAATTCACTTGCAAAATACCTATTGATATATTTTTGTTTGACTTTACTAAGGTGTAGCTTTTCTGGAGGATGAGGGTACCCGGTAACTTCTTTGCTTCAAAAGGACATCAGTAGAGTGGTTTTGGCCTTTACTATCCTTCACAGACTATAGCAGTTCCAGAAATACTTCTATATTCTGGATATGGTAATAGTGTGAGAGCAGAAACTCTAATGTGGAAATTTCCATGGTGATTCTTTTTTTCAGTAGTTGGAGTCTGGCTTTTAATTATTAAGTTGAATGCCATTACCAACAGAGCTTTATATATATGTGTATTATATATACACATTTCCAAACATGCTTATATGTGTCATCTCAGTGTACCCAGGACTGTGTTGGAAGACATGAGTAACTGTGGAGGTTACTGACTTTTAATTTTTTTCTTCTAGTGGAGTAGGTTTTTTTAGAAGTTTTGTTTGGAAAAATCAATTAGTAATTATGAAATTAATTAATATTATCATCCATTAAGTTAATTAATTAATTATGTCATTGATTAGAAAAATGAATTCTGCTCTTCTGTAAAAAGCTGTAGTTAAACAAAACCAAGACAACAACATTGAAAGTAAATTAATGGAGAGTTTGCATTCATTTGCTTTTTGTGTTAAAATATTTCTTTTTTATTTTACATGCGTATAAACAAGAGAATACATAGGATAATTTGCTTCAGACTTTTAAATCATGCTAGATAACTCATATAAGATCTTTACCAACTCTCAACAGCTGCACCCTTAATGAAATCCAAGTTATTTTTGTGAACATTTGCTACTAAGACAAATACACACACACACACACGTGCAAATATATTTAAAGACACATATAAAATAATGTAAAATGTGTTCTTCCCAAAATGAGTACATAACTGAATAGTAAGACCTAAAAGAACTATTAAATTCACCATTTATGAGTAATTTTTTAAATTTTTAGATGGTGATGGTATACGCTGATTGAATACAAATCCATCTGGTAAATTTCAAGTTTTATTTTCACAAAGTGTTCTGCTAAGGAGAAAACACGTCTAATAATTGAAAACCATGTCACAGCCGTCCTAGTATTATCATACATTATACCCCCTTCAAGTCTTTTACTGCAACTAAGTGTCCTCTTACTCTCATTTAAATTAACTCCGAAACTATCAAAATATTGTCGCACAGGGGAGATGGAGAGTATTCTACAGGCAATGCCTGCTCAGTAGCATTCTAGAAATGTCAGGCTATTTTTAAGGTGTGCTTGGCTGCTCCTGCAGTCTCCTTTAATCTTCCGCTTATTTACAAGGTATCGAAAGGTTTGTCCCTTAAACCCTGTTAGAGGAAATGCTATTAGCTACTGTGTCCCTCTTAATAGTACTTCTTTGCTATCATGGTAAGTTATTACTATTATTGCACTATTAATAATGCTGTGCTCTGTGCTGTGTGATTTATTTCTGCTGTGAGTAGTCATTTGTCACATATTTTCTAAAAAGCTTCCATCTTATTTGAAAGAAGGGAGGGAGATGCAGCATCTAATGGAATCCCTCAATCTCAGGGGCTCCAAATATCATTTGATCTTTCTGACTTTTTGGAATAAAATTCAGTACAGTGCTATAATTCACCGAGATGCTTCATCTACTTGATTAACCTGTCAGTGGCTGGAAAGTCAAATATAACATTGCACTCACATGGCTTGCTTGAACCAGTGCAACAAAATAGATTTTCTTCTTTTTTTTTTTTAATTCTCTGTCCATTTTGGGAAAAAAAAATCCTTCCTTTAAAATGATAACTTTAATTATCACTGATACACTTTTTGAAAACAATATTTTGGGATAAATGAGGGTAGAGTTATTATTTTCCTGAAATGCATTCTATTATGGCTGAAAGTTCATTACGCTGACCATAAAAGGAGATAAAAACTATCATCACTTATTGCATTTATTAGTATGTGGTGTTTAAAAATACAACAAAAAATGAAACTGTCTGATCATAATTATCATTTACTGTCAGGAATGGGATTGGAGGGCAGAATACTTTATAGTCTAGGTGATGATTCAGTGGAAAACCTTGATGTTTTTTCAGATTATGACTGAGGGTGCCACACTTTTGTTTAATGAAAGATCAGTTTAGCTTATCTATATTTCTGGTGACTTACTTATCTAAGAGTACTGTCACTGACACCAAAGAGTAATGAGTGACATCAGCAATTCAAACTGCACTGGTCTGGAGAGGACCAGGGCATGAGTGTGCTAAAGCTGTTTGGCACACACATTGAACAGCAAGTGGACAAGGAAACTTAAGGGATTGATGAAGAAAGGAGAGAAGTTTTTGTGGAGGGCGGACAGAATGGGCTAAGGACTTGGAATAGAAGGAGACAGAAATGTGGTGATGAAATACATCACCACAGAAATAGATAGGGAGGGACTTCTGATTAAAAGCAAAAGGTAGCTGTTTTTTTGATGGAACACTGTAGCAGCTTTTGGAATATGTGTAACATTATAGGAATGACATCTAATCAGAAAGTGTGGAAGATGTGAGCAAAAGGTAGCAAGAAGAGGTTGGCATGGATAAGTGCTTGTCATTGGCAGTTGTTGACAACACCATCTCAAATATTTCATTTCACAGGTACTTTGCCTTTTTATGGGAGCTTCTTTAAGCCTCGTTGGACCAATTTCTCAGAGAGGGGGAAAAAAAAAAAAAAAAAAGAAAAAGAAAAATGAGAATGATTAGCTCTCAGCCTTAGAAGTGCAGATGAAATGGAGGGCAGCCAAGAAAAAAGTGTTCAGTGCAAGTGAAAATAGTGTCAAATAGCTGGTAAAAAGGACCATAAGAGAAATTAGATCAGAAATAGCAATACACAGAAATAGAAATGTATATTAGCATTTATCTTGGGACTAATATTCTGTCTATGATATGAAGGATACCTATAAAATCCTTCCAGAGAGACAAAATGGGGAAATACTTGAAAAGACTTTTAAAAATGTTACCTAGGATACTCTAAAGAGTTTTAATGGAACACATTAAATAGCCGCAAACATGCCCAAGCTATTTGGTGTAAATGTACAGGGAAGGCATGGTCACCTTTTGCTGCATAAGAGCTATGAATATCTGTTATATATCATTCTGTACATAAGGGATCTTCACCCTTTCTTTTCTGCCACCTATAGTGCTTCCTTTTTGGATAGCTATATATGAATGTTTGATGCAGCCAGCAGGTACTGCATGTATAGTTCATGGATTTTTTAAGCCTGGCATACAGAATCATGGACAGAAGGGACTGACACATTCCACTGTTCAGAGCGTTTCCTTGGCTGTTATAAATTTCTTATAAAAATATTACTAAGGCAGTGCAGGACAGTACAAGCCTAAACTCTGAAATATTGAACTAGACGAGTAAGCTCCAGTGTAAAGGTGGCTTGCTAGTGCTTTTTCACAGCAAAGGATGATTGTTTTTTTCATTTTGCTTTCTAAGGATGCCCCACATTCCCTGGGAGAGCAGACATGCTGTGCTTAAAAATGTCATGCATTAGAGAAGATGTATCTCATACTTTTAGATTCTACTATCCCAATTTTGTTTTGCAGTCTTTGTTTTTCCCCTCTTCTGGTGGACTTGTGAAAGTGCATTTCTTGTCAATTAGTAGTATCTCATGCTATGCAGATGGTGGCACGTACACACAATGGTCACAGTTCTTCCATTCTTACTTAAACCTTTTTTAAGGTTTTAAGCAAAATCCTCACTACAGAGCGTAAAACGTGCCTTCATCCAGTACCACATCAGTAGTTTCACACAGTACTTATGCAGCTAAGAGAACCTAATCAGCATAACTGATTGCTGTTAATCAGAGGTGGAAATATACAGTTATCAAAACATCATAAAATGGCTAGCCTTTGCATCCCATGAAGTTTTAGAAAGAAGATGTTTCTGGGAAAATATGTGAGGAGCCCAAGTATGTAGCTATAAACAGTAAACACCGCTTTCTGCTTATTTTTCAACCTTTTGTGTGCTTTTTCTGACCTTTTTCTATGTGATTTGATACATGTAATTCTTTGTGATTATTTTATTTTGCAGGACTCTTTTTTTTTCTTTGTTTTTACACTCCTTTTATGCACTTGTACCTTTGCCTACCCACTTACTTGTGTGATAGAAAAGAGTGTCTTTTTTGAGCTAACAAAATTTTACAAAAAAAATTTGGGGGTACTCAAGCCTTTATCCAACTCTTACTTACTTAAACAAACTACAATTGATTTTAGCTATCAGGCTAATGAGAAGTTCTTACAGAGAGTTTTTCCACTGCTGGAAGGACTAACACAAGGATATCATACACAAGTTGGAGTCAGACATGCCAGGTGAATGCAGTGCGAGTTTTTTGATCCATAATAGGCTTGCTGCTGTTTGCAATTGAGAGAACAGGAAAAATCTGTCTACTACACTTCTGCCTGGCTTATATCAAAGAGGAGATGTTAAAGCAAGTGGGAGGGAAGTCATGTTTCCTCTCTAAATTAAATACCATATGTAAGTTCAATTAATGTTTTATACTTACGGTAGGGGCTGTATATTTTCTGCAGTTGTTTTGATGTTATTATTGCACATCCAGTTTCCCACTGAAGACATTATTTGACTGCTTGTGGTTGTATGCATGTCTAGTTAAAGATCAGACCAGAAATGTGACATTCAGCTAAGATCTTCAGTTCTTACTGCCAGCACCTGAGAAATACAGCTTTTCTGTTTTTTTAAACAAATCCCTATCTTGTCTTATCCCTGGTGCTTTTGTTGGTCCCAGGGGTTGCTGCTGTGGCATGCTGCTCCCAAACTGGAATCCACAACCTGCCAGATTTGAGATTAGTGTTGATGAGTCCTTGGATATCATTAGCATATGTTAATTACTCATTAGTATATGTACATAGCATGGTGAGTGTCTCTGGACAGCCCTGTGTGCCCATAATATTTGCATACGACTTCCTGAAAATTCCTCTGTGGCCACAATGGTCAAAGCAGTAGCTCTCATACCTTGAAAATGGAGAGAATTACATTGAAAGAAGACAGAAGAGCTTAAATCCCCATCACAATAAAATCAGGGTGTACTGAAGGTTTCAGAGAGTGACTGACCATAAATGCTTTAAGTGGCCCAAACCATTATTGATGGTACATTTAAAAGCAGAAGAGACAGAAGGGGAACACTTGAAATGCTTATTTTGAAGTAGTCAAAAAGCTCAGCATAGAGTGCTCAGTGTGTTCCTTTCATCGTTTCTTTGCACTTTGTGTGTCCCACTTTTGAAATGAGAGAATGCGGCAGTAGTTTTACATAAACTGGGAAAAGTGATGTTTTGAATACACATTCTAGTTAAGTGTGACTGATTAACTTTCGTTTCCCTGGTTCTATGGTTCCAAACCTGGCTTAATATTTGTTCATTAATAATTTTTACTTCTATTGTCTTGGCATTATTCATCCATCAAAAAATGTTAATTGTATTAGTTCATTCCTGTTCAACCTTTCAGAAATTTTTCCTCCTCTTCTTAAGTGGATATATTCTTACACTTTGATCAAAATACAGGAAATATCTGTTTCCTGTGCTTGCTGTGAAAATAAAAAGGAGAGTAATGACAAAAATACAGTATCTCTCTGCATCATGGTAACTGTGTTGTGTTTCCAACAGCATTCAATACACAGATGAGAAGTTATTGAGGCATTATAGGACAAATCCTCTTGTAGATCATTTTGAACGTAGTCCTGTCTTAAATTCTTCATATGTTTGTTGGTATATGCAAATGCAAAACTGGTTTTTATTAATTCTTTTTAGTTTAACTTTTAGGTTGAGCATGATCAATTGCTCTAAATGTTGTTGGTATATGTGCAAAAGTGCCCAGTGTCATAGCCTTTGAGCACCCCGAGTTCCTCAAAAATTAGGTGAAATGTACAATTATACATATGCAAATTAGTTCCTTGACCATTAACATCTCTTAACTGGTGATTGCCTCCTTCTTACAAAACTCCTCACTTCCTGAGAGAGAGAGGATAAGTAAGTCCAGAGTTGTGTCAGAATTAATTAATTCAGACTCTAGTGAGTATCGCCAAAGAGGATTTCCATCGGCAACTCCCTGGGCAAGGATTAGTCCAAACATAACAGTGGCTTTAGGACTCCAAAAGGAAAAAAAAAAGAAGAAAAAAAAGACCCTGGGACACTAGGTTTGATTGCTTCTGTTGTAGTAAGTAGTGATGTGATGCCACAGGCTCCTGTATTATTACACTATCATTTATTTTAACCAGTAATGGCCTTATTTAGGTTTTATATCTAACTTTTATGTATTGGTCAAAGTCAACTATATTCATGTAGATTAATGCTGCTTCAGCAGTGTTCTGCTACTAAAGACAATAAGAGAAACTGAGTAATATTTTTATGGGGTGTGTTTGTCCACATTGGGGAATAACAGTTCTTAATAGGGTGGCAGAAGTCTTGTGGCAAATATCTGTATTTGGATATGACACCAGCTTTCAGGACTTGGAACTTATATGCCTCTTATTCAAAGGTGAGATGAAAAATAATAGCCAAACCATGATAAGTAAAAAGTTTTAATAAAAAAAATGTAGCTATTTGTAGTCTTTGCAATATCTGTATTTTTAATTGGTCTGCCATAACTGCAGCTTCTGTGCTAAAATGATAAAATATATGAGTTCTTGGTTTATCTTTCACAGAGCTGGTAAGAATATGTACTTGTCTAAGACACTGTTCAATAGCATTTCATCTTTATCAACAAGACCTAAGCTTTAAAAACCAACAGAAATAATTACCGAACAACATTTTAATGTTTGTTCTATTACTTAAACTGTCAAAAATGCTAACATCTTGTGTATGTAAGAACATATCAACAATTGATTTTTATTATCCTTTCTTTGTTTTTTATAAATTCCCTTTTTGTGTACTATATGTGATTACTTTTTTTTTTCAAAAAATGTTAAAGAGTCAAAATTCTCCATAAAGCGGGTTGTTTTGCATATAGATGTGCATTAATTACCTACACTGATTTCTGAAACAATATGAACTGTATACTGACACAAGAGGGTATTTTGCATGTGCAACCTAGAATCCTTCTTACTTAGAGGTGAAAAAGCACAAACAGCACAGTTCAATCTTCCCTATCAAAATGCCTAGGTCATGTTTTATGAAACTAGTCTATAAGCAGGAAATGACAAAAAAATGTAGTTCTAGTCATAGTGAAGTATTGGAATTCAACTTAGACTCCAGAATACCATTTCTCTTATTGACTATAGTTTAGTTTCTAGGGTCTAAGAAATAGAAAACAGAGCCTCTGCGCAGCATGTTTACCTTTGCCTATGGGTATAATTACATGCCAATCTCCACATTCTACCTTTTATGCATGACTTTATTGAAGTCAACTTTTCTGGTTTTTTATACTGTAACTAGTATTGAGAATGAGTTCCTGTCTTTAACTCTTCAGCAGTAGTTACATTTATTCTGATATATCACAGTAATTAATATAAATAAGAACACTTTAATGAGAATAAATGGGAAAGCTTGGTAGCAACCAAATAAAAGTTGTCTGAAACAAATTCCAGACAGAATCCTCCTTATCAAAACTAAACCTTGGAAAAAAAAGTAAAAACCATTTTTTTCCACTGTCTTATGATGGACGGGGATAAACCTGGTGGAAATGAATTAGAGAATTACAGTGCTAGTGGACAATCATTTATATAGTCCAGAGAAAGACACAGCCTTCTTTCTGCACTTCCATTAAGCAAAAAGTGGAAAGCATCTGACATGCAAGAATGAGTTATTGTCCCTAAAGCTTTAGCAGTGTTATATATGCCCCACTGGTCTAAACGTGCTTTCACAGAGGGCAATGCAGAGACAGCGATTGTAGAGGCAGAACAGGCAATGAGAAGAAAAAATATCCCAAGAGGCATAATTATCACTAGTACTGTACAGAAATATCTCCCATCTGACAAAAGAAATAAAAACATGTTTTTGTGAGAAAATTTTTGTTTATGTTATATTATACTACTTAAATTGTTGTTTGGTCTAGGCAGAAAAAAAAAAAATCTTCTCATGAAAAAACACTATTCACACAAAAAGTCCCCCTTTTAGAGGGGAAATTTGTAGGGTAATGCATCTCTGTTCAGAAAGACGCAGATTTTCATCCGACTAGAACATAAGATTTTTGTTACCATGACTGCATATAATATCTTAAAAAGATGTGCAACTATCACTTGGAAAGTATTAAGGTCCTCTAGGAAATATTGGAGAAAGACTTTAGAATCATAGAATCATAGTGGTTGGAAAAGACCTTTAAGACCACCGAGTCCAGCCATAAACCTAACGCTACCAATCCCATCTCTAAGCCATGTCCCTAAGCACCTCATCTACCTGTCTTTTAAATACTGCCAGGGATGGTGACTCCACCACTTCCCTGGGCAGCCTGTTCCAATGTTTGACTACCCTTTCTGTGAAGAAATGTTTCCTAATATCTAACCTAAACTTTCCCTGATGCAACCTGTAGCCATTTCCTCTCGTTCTGTCACCCTCTCGTTCTGTTACCTGGGAGAAGAGACTAACACCCACCTCTCTACAACCTCCCTTCAAGTAGTTGTAGAGAGCAAACAGGTCTCCCCTCAGCCTCCTCTTCTCCAGACTAAACAACCCCAGCTCCCTCAGCCGCTCCTCATAAGACTTGTTCTCCAAGCCCTTCACCAGCTTTGTTGCCCTTCTTTGGACACACTTCAGAGCCTCAATGTCTCTCTTGTATCGGGGCCTAAAACTGA
The DNA here is from genome assembly GCF_000700745.2 of Antrostomus carolinensis. Taxonomy (NCBI): domain Eukaryota; kingdom Metazoa; phylum Chordata; class Aves; order Caprimulgiformes; family Caprimulgidae; genus Antrostomus; species Antrostomus carolinensis. The sequence goes on from NW_010293605.1 coordinate 60,201, forward strand.
ACACAGTACTCAAGGTGCAGCCTCATCAATGCCGAACACAAGGGGACAATAAATTTCCCTACTCCTCTATTCCTGATACAGGCCAGGATGCTGTTGGACTTCTTGGCCACCTGGGCACACTGCTGGCTCATGTTCAGCTGGCTGTCTACCAGCACCCCCAGGTCCTTTTCTGCTGGGTAGGTCTTTGTAGTCCTCATGAGTTGCTTCTCCCGTCTTCCATAGATCATAAACTCTCTGTTTTTTTCCTGAGCTCCAGCCTAAGCTCTCTGTTCAGCGCTGGATTCCTCTGAGTGCTAGCACTCAGCTACCTGGGAGCAAATCACCATCACTCATTTTTGCTTCATCTCTGAGCATTTTCCTTCTCAGAACTGCAATATGTTACCATAAATGGTCTTAATAGGAAAGCTGCTTTGATGGAATGAGGGATCCTTTAGTTCCTTTAGTTGAAAACACAGGATGACTCAAGAAATAAAAAATCTGACCTTGAACAAATCTTCAGGGTTAAGCTCCATGATCAATTTACTGAGCCATATCAGACGTATGGTAATACTCCATGCTCCCAGTATTAACTCAGACCAAATTCAAGGAGGTTCCACATGAAAGAAAGCTAATTTAAGATTAAACACTTCTATCTATATCTCATGAGCATGTGCAAGAACAGTGGAAAGTTACTCACTTCAGCTGAAGTGCAATAACATGACAATAAATCACAGAATAATAGAATCATAGAAGCATTTGGTTGGAAAAGACCTTTGAGATCATTGAGTCCAACCATACCTATCCACTACTAAATCATATCTCTGAGCACCTCACCTACCCATCTTTTAAATACCTCCAAGGATGATGAGTCAACCACTTCCCTAGGTGGCCCATTCCAATGCCTCATAACCCTTTCAGTGAACAATTTTTTCTTGATATCCAATCTGAACCTTCCTTGGCACAACTTGAGGCAACTTGAGGAATATCTGTAGTCAGCAATTAGCAGATATCATGCATAATTACTGTTTGATCTTGTATATTCTTGCTAGTAAATATTCATCATTAAGGGGGGCAGGCAGATGCCTCATGTATCAGATAATTTTCATAATTTGCTTCTCATATCGTAAAATCACCAGGGTGCCTGTTTGATGCTCTGGATAAAACTCTGAAGTTCTGATGGCAAAGCATGGCAATCTAACTCATTATTCATGTAGGGTGTGAGTAGCAGGCCACACTCAGAAGATTTAGATGGTCTGTGTATGCTTATTTTGGATGTTGCCTTTTGTATCATCGTTGTGCTTCATGTTGGCGACCTTCATTTCTCTTTCACAGGTTTTTCAAAGGACATTTTCCCCCCTTTCACAGATCTTGTCCGAACTTTAGATCTTTCTAACCATGTCTACTGTCAAAGTTCTATACGTGAATTAATTGCACTTTGTGCACATTTTCCATTAGTTGTCTTCTCTCTGTTTCACCCATAGAAGTTTCCTAGGTCCGATACATATCCTATTTATGTGGTTATGTCACCAAATATATCTGTTCTTTGCTTGCTTTATTTTAAGTTAGGATTCTTATCAAGATTTTCCTATTTCTTCCTGAGTTTTTCTATCCTTTCAACATAGAAGTTGGCTTAAAATTTTATAAAAACCTCCATAGTTTATTTTACAGTTTTTTGATAAGTATTCCTAGGTATTAAGGAAGCTTTTTTATTTAAATATGAGAGTTTATTTGCTTTCCTTGCCTTTTTTTCTCCCCCCTCAGGAAACAGCTTTTGGAGGAGGCAAGCTAGCATGTGTTGGAGGCTGGAGTGAGCAAAGAATCTGGACCCTCAGGGCAGCTTTGCATTAAATTCTTAGTGAGGTCCATGTTAGCTACCCTATCTTTAGTTTATGCTCTGTGTAACGTCCTTGCATACAAAGAACAAACAGGATTTCTGTCAAAATGGCTTAGCTCAAGTTGAGATAACAAACAAGGAAAGAACAGAAGTTAGATGGTCACAAGAAAGATAATGTTTGTGTGTCTCTTCTGATAATCTAATTAAATTGCAGGAAAAATTGCTAGTATCCAACACTTTTTAGAAAATCAAAGCTGTAGTAACACAAATGTCTCAGTTCAGAGTTAAATATTGCATACCAATTAGTTCTTTCTTGAGCGACAGCCACAGCTTCAAGGCTTGAAAGAAAGGCCAACTTTTATTTACTGCTCATCTTGTGACAGTTATAGGTCTGGTCCCATAAGTAGCACCTTCTTCAACATACAGGAAGCAAGTATTAGCTAACTTCATTTCTGGACCTTGAAGTGTCTGAGTAAACAACATTTTCACATTCAGTGCAGAGTAAGCAAGGTAGCTTTTAGCACTCTGATTACTGAACAATACCTATTAGTGATCTGTTCTCATTTAAAAATTTAAAGTCTATTTTTATTTAATGAACTAGAAATCCTAAACTAGAGTAATAGTAATTTATTATGCATTAGTTACTAATAGCTATAGTTAATAATAGTAATTAGTTATTAATAGTAAATTTTGGAAATTATTTTTTCCGTGCCTTTTTGAGAATGCTTAACTTTTTTTAGTTATTTGTATGTAGTTTTATATGCTTCTGAGTAACGAATTTACAAATCAGCTACTATTTCTTTAATGTTAAATTATTTGTGGGTAAAAAATCATTCAAACCCATTAAAAATCAGATTTAGATATATGAAGATCTAAAAATTTTCTAATTACAATTGCCATTTATCCTTTATTTTAAAACACGGACTTATAGCAGACATTGTTTCTGAGCATCTCAATTTTCAGACAACCTTCATTATTTTGAAAATGCATTTTACCTTTAACCAAAACAGTGAAATGAGGCCGAGTTGTCAAATTCTTGTCCTCTCATTCGGTCGCTCAATGTTGCACTGTTAAACTTTAAAAATATTTCAACCATGACATGAGAGCATGAACCTCTATTTGGGAAAAAGTACCATAAGTAAATGGTGGTCACATCAAGTCAACAACGTTTTCTTTTTGAAGGGAATTCTGCAAGGTTAATATATAATATTGATTCTGCCCTAAAAGACTGAAGTTACTGTAGTTAGTAGAGGCAGTGGGAAACCATTGTGTGAATTTGGGAAATGTTGAAAAAAAACTAGCAATACTAGTGGGAAAATCTCTTTTGCTTGAACAGAAACCCTACCTCTGAGTAACAGGAAGAACTTTCATTGTTGATCTCTGAATCCATTTTGTCCTGGGTCACAAGCTTAGCTCTCACCTTCTCCCTATTCCTTTCCCTGGCTCTTGAGCCAGATCTACTAACAATGGTGGTTGTGAAAAGCTGTGGCAGTATTTTAAGAAGTGAAAAATTTATGATGATTTGCAACACTGTTTATCTACGGGTTTCATTATCTGCCCTGTTATATAATTCTGTAATAATACAGAAAAAAATGCACTTTCCTATTTCAGTCAAAGAAAGAACTTCATACATTTTAATGCATTGAATCCTTAAATATCCTAAAGCATAGGTTAATGACATTCTTGTTTTAAAGTTGGAAAACACAGAAATAGAGAAGCTAACATCAGCATTTTTCAAGCATCTGCAGACTGTTAATTCTCTCATAAAAAAATTAAAGTATACAACATCAGTGAAATTTTGTGACAGTGAAGGTCATACTGAGTAGGTTGCATAGCAGCACGTAACCGTGAAAGGATTAGGAAAAGAGATTCATACCTTTTGTCTTTTCTCTAAAATGGTTCCAGGACATGTAAAAATTATGAAGATGTTAATAAATTGATGTAAAATTATAATCAAATTTCTGTTTAAGTATCAAAAATGCAGAAAACTATTCTGCAGAGAAGCAAAAAGTAATACTTATGACAAGTTTTGATCTACACTTTGGAAAAGGTAATTTTTCATTTTAAAAGCTTGGTAGAAAACATAGGGTTTTAAAGGTTTTAAGAAAAATTGCAAGCAGGAATTATTTGATTGATTTTAAAATATAATTCATAGTAACCAAAAAAGGATGCATCTAAACAACTCTGTGTGCTTTGAACACAGAGAAATTTGAATTTACCTACAGTTATTTCACTTTCAGTCATAATAAAGCAACACATTAACAAGGGTAAGCCTAAAAATGTTGCTTTAAATGGACAGTTATCTGGCATCAAGTAGAGGCTGTAGAGAAAACAGTTTATTTGTTCTGCTGACTATGTTCTGGCTGTAAATAGAACAAGTGTGTTTCAGCTCATGGGCTTGTCTCTTCCCGTTGGCCAGATGAGTAACTGTCCTCTGTTTTTTCAGCAAAATTCTTAAGCTTAGGAGAACACACTTATCCCTTTCCCTGTCCCCATCTCCATCATGCTTAGGAGTGCTTCTATTTTAGTTTGTATTTCCTTGTCCCAGAAAGACTGAAACTAATACTAAAACATGCTGCAGCACTTGGTGTCATAACTAGAATAACAGAAAATAGAAAAAAAATACTAGAAGATATTAGACTAGACTAGAAGGTCTAAACTCAGATTTTAATCTGAGTAAAGCAATAACATCCTGAGGAGCCAAACAGGAAAACTTCACTATGGCAAAGGAATTCATTTCTTTGGGAGACAGATTACTAATCAAATTTAGAAATGGAAGAAAGAGAGTTTTATTCTAACGATTTTTGCTTTTACAGAGGTCAGACATACAGGTACTGACTGCTTCGTTCTGTGGGCCTTTAAGCCCTGTTAAACTTCAAAGTGAGTGAGGGCCATTCAGCACTTTAAAAAAATTATACTCATAACTCTCTTCCACCTCCAGTTTTGAGTGGCTATGTGCATATCATCCATCGTTAACTAGGGAAGCCCACAATCTGGACACGGGAAGATTGCCATCAGTGGGTTTCTGAGGTTGGCATGACACGTCCACCATGGTCACCTGATGCAGTTGGGCAGCAGGGCCCCACAGCACTGTCCTGGGTGGTGGGTGAGGTGTGGGGTGGTGATGCCACAGCCTGGAGCACTGCCTCCAGTCAGACTCACACAAGTGGTACAGACCCTGATCCCATCAGCAGTGGTGGTGGTTAGGCTTTTCTCAGTCAAAAGAAGCAGCTTAACTCCTGAATCTTAATCACATCCTGTTGGCTGCTTCCTTCTTTTTATCCCTGTAGGATTTTTCATCCTCTGAAACCCACAAAAAGATCATATTTTGCTTCAGTTTCTGAAACCTCGTCATTTTTTCCAGACTTTCCATTTCACGCTGTTTGAATTTTATTAAGATCTCTTTACACAAAAGCAGAGTATCAGCTATATGATGCCCTGAGGGATCTGAAAAGCTGTTGCTATAATGTCGCAAAACTCTGGAGACATATTATTTCTACCAGAAGCTCTTTGGAGGATTGTGGCTAAGGATATAAAATATCTTAAATGTTTACAGCAGGGATCTTGATCTCTGTTGGAATTTAATACAAACTTTTTTTAAAAAAAATCTATTAATTGGCACATCATATTAATAATGATTAAATAATACCCCTCTACAAAGTGGACTGCATTTTATAGGTATATATATATATATATCTTGGGATGGAGAAGACTGTTTTTATTCCAGAATTATGGATACTATCTATACGGATAATATCATGAATCATCTATTCTTAAGACTATGACTTTCTTTTCATCACCTCAGTTGATCATTACTAAGTATTTTAACCAGATATTTTCCAGAAGCACTTCTGTTTTATCTGTTTCTGCCTCCAACACTTTCTGTTCTTCCCAAACACAGCCAGGCATAAATTCTGTATAGGAGGCTCGTCAAAGCACATCTCTTCAGTGAACAGGAAAAGATTTTGGAAGTGTTAATAAGGTTTTATTTTCACTGGTTAGCCTTGAAATCAAAACTAACTGCTGAACTCTCAGAAGTCTCTTATATAACACAATAGTCCTGTTCAGATAAGGTTTGAAATAAAAATGTGTAGGAAGATGTATTCTAATTTGACAAAAACATAAGTCTTATGAAGAAAAACATTATGTTTTCAAAAAGTTGTAATAAAATAGTGTGTGTGTGTATGCATGCATGCAATATAGCAGGAGACATTTAAATTATTATTTATTTAAAACAGTATAGATGTATATGTTCATTTGAAGGGAAAATATTTTGTAAAATTTAATGTGTGTATAATCATACAGAATCTGGGATGCAAATTCTAAGGATACTAGATATTTAAAAACCTGTTAGAATGTTAGACTATTAGTGACAATTTTTTTTTTTTTTTTTCTAAAAAGCTTTGTAATTCTGTATGTCTTCATCTTTCTGGGGCTATGCAGAAGGTGCTGGGATATTAAAAAAATTAGATGTCCTTAAAGATGATATAAACAACCAAAACATTGAGGAATCTGATATTTTAAGCCAAATAAAAAATTTCATATTTTTGCAGGATATTATGCAGCCCTGACTCAAGTCAAAAATTTTCTGTCACAGATAACTGCAAATCTTTAAAGGAAGTATCAGACCAAATAAAAAGGATTTTTTCATTCAATTTCTAAAATTACACGAATTCTATAAAAATACAGAAATCAGATACTGGTAATATAATGGAACTACTAACATAAATATTCTGAATTGCACCAGTGTTTGACATATTATATATCCTTGAAGTAATAGTCACTCAATAATCTAACATTGTTGTCTATTCACTCCTAGCCCTTTTTGTCATTGTGTTTACTGTGTACCACTCTTCTTCCTCAGAATAATCCCACAACAATATAACAGATAAGGATAACAGCAGTTGCTATCTCAAAAGAAGAAAGTAAATTTTAATTCTGGATTGTTTTTTTCACTATTTAATCATTTTATACTGCAGAAATGCTGTTCCTATTATCAAACAGACTGAAAGGCTTTTGTAATTATCAAGATAGTTTTAGACACTGCCTCAAATAAATGTACTAACAAAGACAGTTATGATTTAACCCTCTTAATGCTGTCTTTCGATACAGCTTCTTGATAGTGATTAACCATAATAGCATTTTTAATTGGTCAATGTTCTCTTAAAATGTCAATTTTTCAGAGTTATGAGGTGCTATATACTCTGGCATCAACTGATTAAGAGCAGTAAATTTAGCTCCTACTTACCAGTGCAGACATTTAAGACAATGCCATAAATAGCTGACTGTATTACCTCAACTTTTTATTCTATGATAAAACTTCTTTTTCACTATCCAGAAGGTGATTAAAACTGAATTTAAAGGTTATGTTCATGAAGTTCTGCACATCTCTTGGAATATGTCTCTCTCAATGGTAAAAATAACTGTGGATTTTCAGAATCCCAGAGTCTAACTACAAAAGTCGGCAATTTCTACTGCAAGGTGTGCACTATTTCTAGCAGTCAGATAAAAATTACATAGTGCTTTTTTTTTTTTTTTTTTCCTTCCATTCTGTTTAAATCTTACTGCAGGATGTGTGACACGGGAGAAGGGCTGTTCACCTTTCAGACACGAGAAGGGGAAATGATATATCAGAAAGTCCATTCTGCAACACTGGCAATAGCAGAGCAACATGAAAGATTAATGTTGGAGATGGAGCAGAAGGCACGGGTAAGGTCCTTTCACCAAAATCTTTAAACTTACAAAAACTGGTGATGAACAAAAGAAGTGTGGAGTAATGGCAGTCAATGGATTCAGACGTAATAATGATATTAGCTGTGTGTCTAAGACAAAGCAGACTTAATGTGTTTTCATGGTCATGGGATTTTCAGCATGTGCTATATCTGTTGTTGGTGTCTTTTTGGAATGGTGCATACCATTAAACCATACATGATTACCCTCCTGAAAATTGTGGCTCTGTTACTCAAAGATTAAACCTTTAGCTAGTCAGCTGAGTTGACTGTTGATGAATTAGTGTTATTTGCTCCTCAGGGCCTCACAGGTGGAAAAAAAAAAAATCCAGTATATACTCTCCCAGGTGACAGCAGACATGTTCTATTTTTCTTAACGCCCGAAACAAATTACTTTCCCT
>NW_010293605.1:68169-83003 GCF_000700745.2 Antrostomus carolinensis
CAAGTACCAATACAATGTGAGTTTAAAAAACCCTATTTTTTAATTTTAAGTCCAGAATTTCCAGTTTGCACAAGTTTACCTTTAAATGACTACTGAAAATTTTGGAATTTTTTAAGATAGAAAGAAAAAAAATGTTCCCTATATGCTTAGAGGTAGAGATGGTTTTAAATTATCTTTCTGGAAAGCTAACTTTCAAATGCGGTTTGAAGCTACCCTTATATCCACCAGAGACAGAAGATATGGGGAGGCCAGGGAACATGCTCTGCATGCTTTTGTTCTAAGTTGATTGCAATTCTCCACATATCTTTGTCCCTAGAAAGAGATCTGGGGTAATTGCACCATTTCCAGTGACTCTTCTTTCCTTTATGTCAAAATGTCTTGCTCACACTCCTCAGAGAAAGGCTCTTGCAAAGGGCAATTCAAGACCCCAGTGTTCAACTCCTTCTCCTAATTATTCCCCAGATAAGTCTATCTTCCTCTATTTACTGAAAAATAAACTTGAAAAAGTCTCACATTTTCATGTCTAAAGTCTGTTATGTTGAATGCTTTCCTCAGACTCCACGTCTTGAAGTAAGAACTGAGACAGAAAGCCATAAAAAGTTACTTTTTTGGTGGTTTCTGAAGAAAAATGGATGAGTTTTTCAATAAAATTAGACAAAGTAGGAGCATAGTTGAGATGCATGAACTTTGGACAGAAAAAACAAGAAGGGGACAACAGTTCACAATCAAGACTAAAATAAGGTCAGGGACACAGGAGCAATTGCTGGGAAGTCCAAGAGAAGATGATAGAGTAAATGGAAGAGCATCTGAAGTAGTGGAAGTGCTGGCAAAAAACTCCATTCTGCTGGGCAGAAAGTGACTGAATAATAGTCCAAAACCAGGAAAAAGCATCATTGACAATACTTTTGCTTTTGAAGTGTCTACACCAGTAAGAGAAATGAAAGCATTTTCATGCTGCCATAATAAGTTCTTAGACCAGGATTATACAGTGGAACCATCACTTTCAGGTCTTCCACCTATATATTAGCAGCTCTGCTGCTTAGCAAAGCTGTTGCTGTTCTGCCATCAGCATCAGATGAAAATCTGATAAAAAATGAAATCTCATTTATGAAGGCTGTGTCCATATGCTATGTAATATCAAACTCTGAGAGCAGGCTAAGAAATAGAAATGACTCATCAGCCATGTAGTGTATCATGTACTTGGCTCCTGGATGAGGCTGCACTGTGATCTGCAGAGGGAGATGGGTAGAGTCCTGCTGTAGGCTGTGTAGAAGCTGTGTAAAAAAGGCTGAAAAATCTGTTTATTTTATACTTCAACTAGTAAGCTAATGTTGGTTTTCTTTTGGAAGCTCTGCTGCTCCTGACTGTTGGGGTACTGAACATTTATGGGGTCATCTGTGTCATCTGCAGCATTTGAGTTGTATTCATATCAGAAATAAAGTCTGAAGATAATAATGTTATTTTTCTTTTATCAAGTATAATTGCTTCTCCAATATCTAAATCCAACATTTTCACCAAATGCCTATATGTATTTTTTCCATAAGATCTGAAACTGAAATACAAGCAAGGGTATATTTTTAAACAGGGGATCTAGAGGCCATGAATGTCTTTCAGGTCTTCCCAAAGCTCCACCTTTGGTCCTTTGTGTCTATAGATCTACACTTGGGATTTTTGATCTTTCCTGAGACTTTCTATAATGAACAGCTCAGGTTTAGTAGTATAGAATTTAATCTTTTTTCATTTTTTTTTTAAGATGAAAATGAAAGAAATTTTTTTAAAGTAAAGAAAGCTTAATGGTATATTCATTACTATACAAATTTTAAAAAGGGAAAAAATGTAACGATTATCCCATCTTTACTTCTTCCTTTCAATCATTAGAAGTTACATACTCTTGAATATTTGTGTGTTCTGTCCTAAATGTTAACATGTTTTAAGTAATTAATACACTGAAGTTTAATTTAAATTTTTCCAGCTTCTAATAGGTTATAATCCAGTATTATAAAAAGTGAATACAACTTATAAAGGACATCAAAGTGCACTTTTCACCAAAGCAACTTTAATGAAATATATAGATTATGGTTTGTTCTCAATGAATATACAAAGTATATCACCTTACTGATTAAAAAAGCAAAAAGACAAATTCTGGCAGAAGAAAAAAGGTAAAATTAGTTACTACTGCCAGAGATTTGTTAGATAAAAGTATTGCAGGCAGCCACAGGCCACATTTACTCCATTTATGGAAGTCTCTGTACACAAAAATGCTGCTTCAGAATACTAAGAAATAAATTCATTTTTATGCTAAGACATTCATTGCTCAAGCCAAGTAACATGCTGGATAACTATGTTAATAAGAGAGAGACATGCGAAGGAAACTAATTCTTCCCATTACCTTTGAAAGTGCATGGACTGGAGGCAAAATTGTTCTCTGGCAGCTAGCACAGTACCAAGTCTGCCTCATTGTCACCACAATGACAAAGCAGGAGAAGCCCACTCAGTTTAAGTAGGCAGTCATCTGCACTCTTTTGTCTTCTGCCCATTTCCCTTTCAAATTATAACACTGGAAGAAGGACCTGAAATAAGGATCAATAGTCCCTGGCATAGTTGTGTTTTCGAGTTGGTTGTTGGTTTTCCTGTGATCAAAGCAAACTGGATTTTATACAATACATAGTATTTGTATAAATACTAATTTAACTCAACATGATCCAAATTTGATTGAATTTGAAACATTAAATTGGCAAAGTGATAACGTTTTATGCTCACTTTGTTTGTGACAATAGCAAATTTGGGCCAATGCAAGTAATTAAATTGAAATTCTTTTCAAGGAAATTGTTATCTGTATATTCACTTTTTTCAATCTTTGCTTTTTTAATGGATCAGTGTAATACAGATGAAAATTTTTGTTTGTGGGTGGTTTTTTGACAGGAGGGCCAATATGGGATTGTTTTGTTAATGGTTTTACAGTATTAACACAGCTAATTAAAATGAACAATGACTGGCTTTCTATTTACAAGATTTTATTTAGTGCTTTTGTCTTATCTGTATGACAGTATCATCAGCTCTGGTTTTATCAGCTGAATAGTCTGCATTCTTGCATACCTCTTCTCTTCCACACAGACACAGACACACACACCCCCACACACACACTTTGTTTTCAAATGCAACATTTAGAAATCTGGTTGAATCAACAGTCCTGGAATTACAAAAAAAAAAAAAAAAGTTAGCCACAAGAATAGCATGTAACTCCACTAACTGTAGTCTAATGTTGAGCATGGAAGATGTATGTCTGTGTGTTTAACATCCAGTTCTTACACCCCTCCCCTGTCCCCAGGTTGGTCTGGAAGTTGGTCTGGAAGCTCCTTCCACTTCCCTTCTGTTAGCTCAGGTGCTTATCTGACTTGGGGAGTCAATTCAGTTTGTTTATTTGGCAAAAAAAACCCAACAAAACCCTAGCTGAAAGGAAGAGGATCCTGCAGGGTTATTGAGCTGAACTGATTTACAGAGGCACCAGTGAACCATTAGATCTTCTCAGTTGTCCCCTCCTGAGGAGAGAAGGAAAAAGAATAATTCACCCTTTGTAAATGCTGAGTATCCTTCTCCTTGCAATCAGTAGACTATATTAGTTTTAAGGATCTTTTTAAAGAATCTCAGCAAAGATCATTTTCACACACCAGCATATCAACATAGCTGTTCTCAGCAGCATTTTTCTATCTAACTTCTACACCAAGATGATGATATGCCTGCTACCACATGGCACTGGAATTTAAAATCTGATTTTCCTCCCTAATGCCAGCTTTGATCTTCTGCCACACAGCCTCCACGGAAAACACTCCTGATGTAACTTCTGCACCCACTGTTGTTTGAGTGCATAAAACAGGGAGATAAGAGCTTTAGATTTCTCATGTTATGACTACACATATGAGGGAGGCACACTAAGGAAGTAGTCATACATTTGTAACCTTATAAATCAATTCTTTCAAGAGCTGTCAGTAAAACCTATTATGTAATCTCAAAAGAATAAAAATTTACAATGTGTAAAACAATAATTCTAAATAAGATAGCACTAGAGTTGATGTTAGCCAGCTGAAGTTAATCAAACATCAGTAAGACCGAAGTATAAATGCATGAAGAAATGATAATGGCGTGAGTTTCATAATTTATTATCATAGGAAACATCCTATGACACTTGTTTTGCTTTAGACAGCAGAGTTGTAAAAATGTCATTTTAGATTGTGATCCTTTTAACATTTATCAGAAGATAAACACCTTTATAATACACTACATCTACACATTTCTCTTCCATTCTCATTATTTACAAATCGTCTCTAAGATTCAACTTATTATAAGCAAATGAGTCATCATTATAGATTTATATCATTCAAAAAAGATAATATCAATGAGTTTACATATTATTAAAAAAAAAAAAAGTTATTAGAAGGGAAACACTGGATGTACCAAAGACGACAAATATCAAGCAATGGAACTGGGCTTAAGGAGAGGTTGGAGAGGAAGGTGGCTAAGAAATAAGCCTGTAAGTTGTTTAACTTTTTCTTTTTTTATCCGGAACAGAATGAGGAGGATACCAGTATTTCATAGGACTGGTGTGAGGATAAATATAAATTACAGGCTTGTCAGGCATGTTATTAATAAGAATGTAAACAGAATTAAGAATGCCAATATAAATTGTCTTAGAATCAGAAAAGAAAAAAGAACAAGCTCTGAGGTTGGAGAAAATAACAGCTTTAGTTTCATAGTGAAATTTTAATTTAGCTTTGCTCTGTAAACAAGTCTGTACTACATATTTCTTCATGTATTTTTAACCTGATCACAACCTAAACACATACTCATCAAAACATTACAAGATAAAAAATCACCAACCAGTACATCAAACATTCTAAATTTTCATTTTTAAACTATGGTTTCAACTTGAAGTATCCTACTTTTACCAATGCATCTTCAGACCTTTTTCTGGTTTATGGTTGTTGTTTATGTCTTTGCACAATGGTATACCTATTATTTTCAACTTATGAAGTATGAGAAATTCAGAGAGACACTAGTGGAGGCTGCTGACCCAATGAAAATATGAAATATTTAGTTAAAATATATGTCTTTTGGGCTCCATTTGAGCACTGCAATTTACTTATTATGACAAAGTTCTTTTATGTTCTAATTCTGCCTAAGTGCATTTGGGTTGAGTCAATACCTGGAGGAGAAAATGGAGAAAAAAATTCCAGAGTTCATCCACTGATGATCCCATGTCATGACACATTGGTCTCCTAGTGTGTTTTCCTCTGTTCCCGTTACCTATAAGCTCAAGTACTGAGGTTCTGAATACGTATGATCATTCATGAACTCATTCACTTTATGTAAGAAAAAGTATAGCCTCAGGTCAGTTACTCATGCAAATACTTAGTCCCGTATTATTTTGTATTTCCTATCTGAAACTACTGTATGATGTTGCTGTATAATGTTTCTTTAGAAACCTTATAACCCCGTAAAAAGCCGGCAGCTTTATTGCAATACATAGTTGGGGAATTGTTTACTTAGTTCGCACAGGTGTTGTGAAGCTTATTTTGATTACTGCTTCTAGAGGTCTTTGAAAGTTACAGGTTAAAGCTGAAATAGTCTTGCAGTGCTTTTGGCAGGAGAGGACTTCTAGACAAGCAAAGCTCACTCTTCTTTGCAGTGGGAACCAGTTACAGAAAATTGGGTGTGTTCCACTGAAAGATCTATTCACTAGCAAACCACAACCATCTGTAAATATTGCCAAGATTAACAACAAAAATAAGAATGCTGACTTAGCTATTTTTTTTCCCTCTAAGTGGGAATCTGTGCACTCTTAGGTCTGAGTTTTGTAAACCCAGTTCCCATAAGTATCAGTAGTTTCCCATAGAGTTCTTGGTTCATTAAGCACATAATGACATTTTTCGTCACTCTGATTTCTCTGTGAACATTTTTAAAAGAATTTTGCCAGGCTATTTGTTAGTCCTTGGACTCAGAAAACTGTGTGTACTTGGATGAAGTAAATCTTAAAGTTGCATCACAAGTTTAGTTCTGACATTCACCGCTTCAGAAGAAAGTAGGGGATTTGCGGATATTCAGACTGGGAGGCACTTAACAATTCCTCAAGCTGGAGCTGTTATATTTTTTAATCTTATTTGAGAGAAAATATTTTCTTGAATGTAGATTTATATCATTGGCATTTTTTCAGGGATTAGTAGTCATATCCAATAATAGACATTCAAATACTGCAACTGCATTCAAAAACTATGCAGCAGATGCCATTCACTTCCTAAAGGAAAATACTGAATCCTACCATGAAATTCAAACTTCCACAGCCACTAGAGTCCCCCGCCTATTCCTTTCTTACCAAGACAACACCTTTTTTACCTGCCTCTTCCTCCATCAGCTGCAGGGATCTACTGTCTGCTATAGTGTACCTTGCAGGCAGCAAGAGGATGAACCAGCTTCTGCAGGGGATACTGCAGGTGGCTGTTGCTGGATGTTTGCTGTGTTTGAATGAAAACGCAGTACAAGGGAAGTCTTTACTGTGGTAACGAAGTGGTTAGTGCAGTTGCTCATATGAAAGTGATAGAGCAGGGGCTGGAACAGAGCTGTGCACAATGTCAGAAACACTGCAGACAATACAAAGTTTTGTGGACTGTGTAGATACGTGCTGTGGGTAAGTGCTAGAGCAGAGCTGACAGATCATTGCATAAGAGTGTATCAGATATTTTGGTAGTTGGTGATGTAATTTAAATGGCATTTTGCTGTTTGAAAACTATTCACTAGAGATTACATTGGAGTTTTGAATGTTTTTGAAGTGGCAGTAGTCATGAGGGCTCTCATTCAGAGCATAGTGGGAAAAATTCAATTCCTCCCTTGCCTGGCACAATTTTGAAATCTCTCTTATCCCTAACCATCTGGCTGGACAATCTTGAATGCAAAAACTCTCCTAGGAACTAAAATCCACATACCTCACCACATGGATGTGCATCCTAATCTAGAAATTACTCTAATTCTTTCCTCCTTAAAAAAATCTGGAATATTTTGTATAATGTTACAGTGTTCTAGCTTTCTACCTATCGTGCTACCTAAGACTCAGACTGAAATCTGCCTTCCTTCTAATATAAAGTAGGAGCTGAACCAAGATTTGTAATAAAAGCTTGACAGAGGTGTCTCATAGCTGAGACAATACAATTTTATGTCTGCAAGAAGCCTGTTCCATCCTATGAATCCATCCTAAAACTGCACACATGAATCCTATGAATGCTGTTTTCCCTGTTCTGTTCACCTCATTTAAAGTTTGCATGCAAGTGTGTGTACTCTGAGCATTTTGATTTAAGCAGCTAGGGCCTGATGTATGTTTAAATGCAACAGGCAAAGATATTTGCATAGTAAGGTATCTGAAGATGCAAAATCTCCCGAGGATTTAGCATGTAGGTGCTTTGAAAATCCATGCACCCACCTATCTACATTTCTAGGAATTTTTCAAGGAGCTACCTACGTATTTCTTAGAGGTCAGGTATCATTTATTTCAACTTTACAAAGTTGCATTTGAATATAAGTGGATTTGAAGGGGGTTTTTTCTTTTTTTTTTTTTTTGCTTTTCTTGTACTTTACAGAATATTGCATGTTTACAGAGTAAACAAAGTAGTTGGAGAGACACTGTCATGTTGAAATTCGTATTTTTTTCCAGAAAATGCAGGAAGTGAAGAGGCAAAGAACTTTCCCTAAACCGAATCTATTATTAGGTCAACAGTCTTATTTACTAAAAGTCATGGGTGATTTGAGTGATAAATTAGGAATGGTTGCTCTAATTATACGGTAGTTGCTGCATGCATGACTGAACCCTATTTGGCTATTCCTAGCCCTCCCCTTACCTAAACTCTGAAAAGCATATAATATAGAAAGGAAGTTTTATTTGATATTGTGTACATTTAAAACAACTAGTTTGTATAACTGTACTAGTAGGTTTATATCATCAAACTTTTAACAGAGGAGCAGGTTATATTGACTTAAGTATTAATAAAAAAATATATCTCAAGACAGTTCTCCAATGGGCTTAATTTATTATTAATCTTATATCTGCTATTTTGAGAAAACTGTTTCTTGTAAAATAAACTAAAATAGCCTAGAGAGCTTCTATTATTATTAACAAAATAATACCTGATGAAGCCACCCAATGCTCTCAGGAGACAGGTATTATTACAATAATTATAATAATGAGTAAAATGATGCACAGAATGATTAAGGTCAAATTCAATTGCGTATGAATTGCCCAAGGTCATAGAGTAATCAGCTGTACACTGGGAATAGCACAGCAACAAAACAACAACAAAACAAATCCTGAATCATAGTCAATTGCTTTTTCGCAGAAGAATTAACTTCTGAAAAATTTTTTTTCACATGGTTTTCATCAGTCTTTTGAACTACAGTATCATTCTGTGTCTCCTGTCAGACAAGGCCTTCCTCTTCATCAACTCTGTTCAGGAGTTCTTTATACAACCCAAGGGAATTGTTTAGTCTCTGATTAATAAGAAACTTCTTTATCAATGACTTACAGAGGGGCACAGTGCTTTTCAGAGAATAGGAGAATTACAAAATTAAAAATCTGAGAGGGGATCAAAAATTCTCATAATACTCTTAAAGTTACTCTGTAAATCCCCCCTGTGCTTTTTGTGCTTTGGCTCATCAGGTAGAACAAAAATTAGGTGAAGTTCACCTTTTGTCTTAATTTTCCTTTTTTTTTTTTTCTCTGCTTCCATTCCTTTTTATAAAGATGACAGATATCTTAACATGAAATTAATTATAGTAATATTTCTGATTATGTTTAGACTGAAGACAACAGGTATTTAGTATTTCAAAAAGCCATATCTGGAATATGAGCACTTTTCCAGGTACAAGCTCTCTTTTGATATGTACTAATCAAAGTCTGTCCAGATAGGAGTTATGTTCCTTTTTTCTCTCAGCCTTGAGTCATTGTTCTTATGTTACTGATATCCCATATGATGGCAGTCATGTTAACAGTTTTTGTTTATCAGTTGTGCAGGAATCTGGTTTGGGAGAAATGTAAGAAGTAGTACAGACCCAGTACTGGTGGTTTGGCATTATTTCACTTACTACAGTAGCTATATTATATAAAGATGTGGAGGTGCTGCAATAAGCAGAATAATGTCAGGTTAACACACTGGCACAGCACATCTCATTAGCTCTCAGATTTTCAACCTCATTGACTACCGGATCAGAAAAATTGGCATTGGAAAGGATTTCTGGTGGTCAATTCACCTAATCTTCTGTACAAAGCAGAGAAAGCATCAAAACTAGATTGTGTTACCCAAGGTCTTATCCAGTCAAGTTTTGAATACCCCCAAGGATGTAGATTAAGGATAACCATTCCAGCCCTTGGCTGCTATCATGTGAAAAATTTTTACTTAACCGTCTCTCAAATTTCCCTTGCCACAACCTGACTATTGCCTCTTGTCTTTTCACTGTGCATCTCTGGTAACAGTTTTCTCTACAACATACCTTTAAGAAGAGACAGAGAAACTGGAGTTAGATTTCTCTTTCTCATGCTGAATAAACATTAGACACTTAATCCAGCATCACTGATCATATTTTACTTCTTAGAGGTTCTCTGCCAGGCTCTCTCTAGTTTGACATTTTTCTTGTGTCAGGGCCAAAACCTGCAGACTCTGGGAATACAGCTGAACTTCCAGATGTGGTTTCACAAATGTCAAGTAGTGGAGAAGTGTGACTTCCCTCAACCTGCTGGCCATGCTTTTGCTAATGTGATCTAGTATGTAGTTAACCTCCATCACTGCACATGTACACTGATCATTCATGTTGTCACTAGGCCCACCAGATCCTTTTGGCAGAGCTTTATCAAGCAAGTCAGTCCTCAGTCTGTACTCATGCACCGAGTTGCCCTGACCCACTTGCAGTATCAACATCTGTCATTGCTGAACTTCATGAGATTCCTGTCAGCCCTTTCCTCTGCTTTGCTGAAATCCCTCTGAATGGAAGCCCTCCTGTATGGGTGTTTGATTGCTTCCCCTAATTTGATGTCATTCCCAAATTTGCTAAGGTGGATTCTGTCCCACTGCCCAGATTGACAATTAAGATGTTAAAAAGTGTTGAAGTACTGAGCCATCTAAACTCCAGGAATAAGTTTCTAAAAAATGTTTCAGTTCTTCAGTATTCAGCAGCAAGGGCTTAATGAAGATTTTCCATGCTATGGTAGAAGCATACATAGCTCTGCTGCTTATGACTGTCCCAGGGTAAAAGCTGCTAGTCTCATCACATACTCAGTCTGTCAGAATCCATTTCCACAAAAGTACCTGCCAGGAAAGATTCATATGGATTCATATGACTGGCTGTTGAATGTGTATCTCTACAGCATCTGTGATTCAAAAGCCATTGAAAAATCATCATAGATTCTTGTTTATAAAATGAAAGAACTTGTGGTCTCTTCATTGTTCTTAGTCATCTCATTGTAGGACACAGTGGTAAAAGTTGCAATTGCTACTAGCTGAGAGATTTTGTAAAGTCATTTGTAACATGAAAGCATTTCTGTAACATTTCCCTCACTGTTCAGTGATCACCTTTACATACATTTTGTATTACATGAAAAAAAAAAAAGGAGTTGCAGATATCCATGGCAACAAGTGTTATTCTATTTCCTTTGTTTAATGAAACTGGAACTTACCAGCACAGAGGCAAAGTATTGTTCTGTTAAATGGCAACCATGGATTTCAAAAAGCTTGAGTTACACAGCATGTGGTCAGGCATCTACAACCTCTACTGCACCAAGCAACTTTTGCCAGTGGAAAAAAAACACATGATCTGTTGACTGAAAATTAAATTAAATGGAGAAAGGTTGCTAGTTGTAGGATTTATTAGGCTGATGCAAGTACATTGAAAGACACAGCAATTTACAAATACTTCTTTGTTCTCCCTTTCCAAATGGGATTCCTGAGTTGCAGCTATTTTTGGTAAACTAGCATCAGTAAGGAAGTAAAAATTTCACTAGCTTCTTTTATACACAGAAATTTGGACTGTGATTTGAAGAGTCTTGTCTCTCGTTTTAAGTTATTCCTGGAACCCAAAAAAATATTTCTGAAGATACATTGTACATATTTATTTAGAAGTCTGTGCATTGCTTTTAAATGATTGCTTATTGCAATTTTAAAACAGCAATGTCAAGAATTCTCCTACTGTATCTATCTATATGCATGATCATTATGTGATCCCCACGTGTGTGAGCACACACAGTGGAAAAGAATAACCTGTTACTTTTATATACCAACTTCTCAGTTGATTTTAAATCTATAAAAGGCCACTAAAGGCAATGGATCTACTAAATATTAAATGAAATATGACTAAATTACTTTAAATTAAACTAATATGTTTGTATATGCAGGCTTATGTTTTTAGCGCCCCCCTACAAAAATATAGCATATTTCAAAGCTAATACTTAATTTACATTCGTGTGCATTGCACATGTGTAACTAGTCCCAGTATGTATGATTCAAGATGCATTTGTAATTTTTAAAAGAAACTAATTGAAAGTAAGGAAATGTGTTCTTTTGGAAGAGTCATCTAAGATGGCTTTACTATATTATAGTAATTTTTATGTATTCTGGGTTTGCTGTGTTTTTCTTTTTAATTGGAATGTCTTTGTATGACATATAAAACTAACAGCTGAAAATGTCAGAAAGTAGAAGTCAGCAAGATCATGTGTGTTGCTGAATACTGGAGTCATGCACTGATAAGCTTAATAAGGAATATTCATGAAAGTTCATTGATGATTATTGTCTCAGCAAGTATTCAGAAAATTGCTTTCCTTTCATTTTAATAAAGTTCATCAGTAACAGCAATTTCTATATACTGAAATGAAGCAGCTAAAAGAAATGTGATTTTCACAAATACGTGTAAATGGAAACTACCAATCTGTTCTAGACAATAGAAGGAAAACTTCGTAAGAAAGCTTGTGAGATCCAAGGCATTTGCTTTATCAGAATATGAAACTCAACTGTGCATTGAAAATTCTTAATAGATTCTAGCAATTTTTTTTGCCAAAATACATATGTAAGCCTTAGAATTCCATTTTTTCAGCCCCAAGACTACTCAGATAAGATTCTCCTAACTGGGGACATTATCCTTAAGTTCATCCTTATTTCATTCTTTCTTGCTAGAGAGAGTTTTTGAAATATGTTCTCGACCAAGGGACATATTTTCATGCTATGTCTTTTACCATACCAGCTCTAAAACTAGCCAAAGCAACTTCTATGAAGTCAGAAAGGCTGTCCTTCTAATAGTGTCAAGTAAAATATTGAGAACTTCAAGGGTCCTAAATACCTCTTTAAGATATGTCATATATTCTGGCAAGCAATACCAAGAAAAAGCTTGCATACTTTGAAATCTTCTCCGAAACATATCGGGTTGAGGTCAGATATACAAGCAGTTTTGTCAGAGAAAGTAATACCCAGTAGAGCAAGGAGAATAAAAACCAGACAGAGGAAGGGGGACAAGACTTTATAAGTCAGCACTGATGGCAAACCTCACTATTTTTAACTTTGGCTTGACACACCTAATGAAAGAAGGACACCTTCTGGAAAACCATAAATCTCAGGTTGAATTCCCCAGAAAACACTCCTAGTGAAGCATACCAGCCCTTGTGGACAGTGTCTTTCTTTGATATCTCCAACTGATGCATTTCAGATTGTTCTTTCCCACCCCAACTTACTTATCCCTACATTGTTCAGAAGATAGATCTGACACTCTCCCTTTTCAGTAAAACCTTTTCTATAATTTTGGAGATGCTTATTACAGAATCACAGACTGGTTGAAGATGGAAGGGACCTCTGGAAATCATCTTGTCCAACCCCCCTGGCTCAAGCAGGGCTACCCAGAACTGGTTGCCCTGCCCAGGAGCAGATGGCTTTTGAATAAGGTCCTTTTCTGCCAAGCTGATTTCCAGCTTGGTGATCCTCAGCATGTACTGGGGCATGGGGTTGTTTCTCCCCGGGTGCAGGACTTTGCACTCCCCTTGTTGAACTGCATGAAGGTCCTGTCAGCCTATTTTTCCAGCCTGTCAAGGTCCCTGTGGATGGCAGCATGAGCCTCTAGTATATCAGCCACTCCTCCCAGTTTTGTAACATAAGTATATCTCCAGGGAGATTTTATAGCGGCCTTCCAATACCCAAGAAAGCTGGGGAAGGACTTTTCATAAGGACAACTAATGACAAAACAAGGGGAAATGGGTTTAAACAGAAAGAGGGTAGGTTTAGATTAGATACTAGGAAGAAGTTCTTCACTGTGAGGGTGGTCAGACACTGGAACATGTTGCCCAAGGAAGTTGTGGATGCCCCCTCCCTGGAAGTGTTTAAGGCCAGGCTGGATGAGGCTTTGAGCAACCTGATCTAGTGGAGGGTGTCCCTGCTGATGGCAGGGGGATTGGAACTAGATGATGTTTAAGGTCCGTTCCAATCCGAACCATTCTATGATTCTATGATTCTATGATATCTGCTGAGGGTGCACTCTGCCCCATCATTCTAATCATTAATGAAGATGTCAAACAGGGCTGGACCCAGTATTGTCCCCTGGGGCATGCTGTTACTGGCCTCCAGCTAGATTGGATGCCACTGATCACCACCCTCTCAGCCCATCCATTCAACCAGTTACCAGTTGACCTCATTGAAATGGGCTGCTCATCCAACCCATACTTCATCAGCTTCTCCATGAAGATCTTACAGGAAACAGTGTCAAAAGCCTTCCTGCAGTTAAGGTAGACAATATCCACTACTCTCCCCTTATCTACCAAGCCAGTCATTTTATCATAGAAGAGTATCAGATTGATCAAGCATGTATTCCTTTTGGTGAAGCCGTGCTTACTAATCCTGATGACTTTATCTTTCATGTGCCTGGAAATGATTTCCAGGATTAGCTGCTCCATCTTCTTCCCAGAGATCGAGGTGTTGCTGACCAACATGTAGTTTCCTGGGTTGCCCTACTTGTCTTTCTTGAAGATAGCGGTGTCATTGGCTTTCCTCCTCTGTCCTCAGTCACCTCTCCTAATTACGACATTGTTTGGTCAAACCAAATACTATCTCCTGTACTCTACTGACTACTATTGACTTCTCCTGTACCAAAACTCCTCCTAACCCTCCCATCATTGACTTATATTTTATATCACCTACTAACAAACACTGATAATTCACTGCTCATTTTTAGATGAGACAAAGATGTAAGTGAACATTTCAGTCATGAACTGCTTAAAATGAATGACCCCTAGAACATATCTTTGAAGGTTAAACTAATACCCTAGAGTTTAAGGTGATCTGTATCAGTGCATTCTATGCCACCCACCTTCACTTTAAGCATCCATGAGTCAATATGATGTACTGTTCTAGAACTGTAATTCATTTCCATTTTTGCCTTGAATAAGATATGTAGGGATGTGGTGTTATTTTGGAGTTTGCTATTCTGTTTTAGGTGTTTGTTTTTTTTTCTTTAATCAAGCCCATTTCCCATCTGGAAACAGACATACACATGTGTCAGTACTGAGCACCTTCAAAAATCCTAGATTTTTACTTTCAAAACCTGAAGATTTTGCCCTGGGTGATGCTGCTTAGAGAAATTATTTTATAGTTCCACACAGTCTTATTCCCAAATGCTGTATATTTTTAGATCAGCAAATGTATATCTGCAAAATGTTTTCCTTCATGTCATCCAGCATCTCTCTTTCATAAAAGCTCCTATTTCATGGTAACAGAAAGGGCAATCAATATCTGCAAATAATGTCTGTGCGATACTGGATTCTTTATTATGTGTAT
>NW_010293606.1:0-756 GCF_000700745.2 Antrostomus carolinensis
TACTGACCCTTGAGGGACACCATTCATCACCAGTATTCACTCAGACATTGAGCGGTTGACCACAACCCTTTGAGTGCAACCATACAGCCAGTTCTTTATCCACCGAGTGGTCCATCCATCAAACCCACACATTTCCAATTTAGAGGTAAGGATGCCATGTGGGATGGTGTCAAATGCCTTGCACAAGTCCAGGTAGATGACATCAATTGCTTTAGCCTCATCTACTAATGTTGTAACCCCATCATAAAAGGCCACCAAATTGGTCACGCATGATTTGCCTTTGGTGAAGCTGTGCTGGTTGTCACCAATCACTTTCTCATTCTCCATGTGCCTTAGCATAGTTTCTAGGAGTAACTGCTCCATGGTCTGGCCTGGCACTGAGGTGAGACTGACTGGCCTGTAGTTCCCCAGATCTTCCTTGTTTCCCTTTTTAAAAATGGGGGTTTTATGTTCCCCTTTTTCCAGTCTGCAGGAACTTCACCAGACTGCCATGACTTCTCAAATATGATGGATAGGGGCTTTGCAACTTCATCTGCCAGTTCCCTCAGGACCCACGGCTGCATCCCATCAGGTCTCATGGACTTGTGCACCTTCAGGTTCCTTAGGTGGTCCCAAACCTTATCTTCTCCTACAGTGGGTGGCTTTTTACTCTCTTGGCTTTCTAGGATTTGGGCAGTGTGGCACGAGCCCTTGTCAGTGAAGACTGAGTCAAAAATTCACTGAGTACCTCAGCCTTCTTAATGTCCCGGGTGACCA
>NW_010293607.1:0-1734 GCF_000700745.2 Antrostomus carolinensis
CAAACTTGCTGAGGGTGCAAACTTGCTGAGGGTAACTGAAGGATGACTGAGGATGACTGAATGAGTATGCTCTGAGGATGACAGCTGTGGGGTTTGGGTTGTTTTTTTTTTTTAAAAATGCTGTACTCTGAAAAGCGACTACATTCAGGATTATGTTTCCATTTAGAGAATGAAGTAGCATTCACTGCAAGTGCCACAGACACAGGTTTGCACTGGGTGCTTAGCTTTATGCTAAGCTGCTTTTTTTCATGTTAGCTTGTTACATATAGGAAAACACAATATATAAAAATATGCTTCCCTCTAGATGTACCATACTGTCACCAGTGAGTGATTGATAATATATTATAATTAATAGCTACTGTCCTTCTCAAGTCAACTGAAAATTCAGTTTCCTTTGAAATAACATAATGGCTTTATAATTTATTTGGACATAACTGAAAGATTTAATAGAAGATGTATTAAACAAAGCATACAACTGTCACTGATTTCAGTTCATTTGAAAACTTATTTCTCAAACTCAGATGGCACACATGCTACTCAAAATGGAATGCCCGCAGTGTTGTAAATAAAGATAAGATCACAAAAATGGTATAGTTAAACTTGGGTTATCACTAAACTTTTATAGCTCTTTTATTTGCTCTTTACCTATCCCCAAGTATTAAATTGTTTAAATAGGTCTGAGCAGATAAACTGTAAATGTAGTCTACTGTACAGAATTTAAAAGGTATGATGGATTCTCCTCCATCTCTGGGCACTTCAAAACTGCAGTATTTCAGATTAGTTCCTTACATTTTCCTACAAGAGAAGTTCTAATTCAGCTACAGCCACTGAAGCATGGGATGCAATTCTGTGGCTGTGGTATCAAAGTTCTTTGTACCTTTTTTCTCTTTTTGCCCAATTTTCTCTAATTTGCAACACATACATTTGTAAAAGAATAAAAAAGGAAACAATAATTGAAATTAAGTCTCTCACATCTTCTCTTTCTTTTCTCAGGACCAAAAAACCTTACCAAAATGAAATGCTGTACTGCATACGCACCTTCTCTTCAAAAAAAACTAGGGGAAAGACAAAAAGAATGAAGCAGTGCAGACACAGCGCCCTTGATAAATGGATAGCTGTCTGAAATGCACGAAGTTAAGTGGCTTCAAAAGATGGAGCTGGGAGTGTTTCAGATTTAAGACATGAGCAGTATCAAAATTGCAGCTGCACCTGACTGTGTGGTATGACCTCTCCATTCTAAATTGTTTTTTGGAATGTAATTTACTTCATACTGACTGTTCTCATTTAATCCTCTGATCACCACAGAGCTGGTGGTCAAGTCATAACAGTAAACTTCCTTAGAGACAAGTGAATTAGTGTTTTGAATTAGTTACCATACTTTTCTTCTACTTGCAATGGGAAACACTGATAATACTAAACCAGTTTTTGGCCTATATCTTCAGAAGTGACACATGATTTTTGCTTGAGGAACTGAACATCACATTCTAGCTCCACTGTTCCTTGTGTAGCAAGCTTATTGCTTATTTTCTTATTCCTCTGTGTCTAACAGAATCCAAATTTGCATTTTTGTTCCATGGTCTCTATCATCAGCTACTGCCAGGAAAGGAAGGAATCTCACACATGTAAGATTAGATTTCATCCTATTTCCACACAAATTCTGTCATCACATCCACAGCCTTTCCTTCATCCACTAAGCAGTCTAGCTTGTCATAGAAGGAAATCAGGTTAGTCAGG
>NW_010293608.1:0-542 GCF_000700745.2 Antrostomus carolinensis
TCAGCGGCTGGGAACAGGTGGCGGCTCTTCCCCGGGCTGCTGGTCTGAGGGGATGAAAGGGGGAAAAAGAAGGAAAAGGGGGAAAGAAGAGGGGAAAAAGGGGAGGAAAGAAGGGGAGAAAAAAGGGAAAAAGGGAGGGAAAGAAGGGAATAAATGGGGAGAAAAGGGTAAATAAAGGGGGAAAGAAGGGAATAAAATGGGGGGAAAAGAGAGAATAAACGGAGAAAGAAGGGAATAAAATGAGGGGGAAAGAAGGGAATAAATGGGGAAATAAGGGGGAATGAAGGGAAAAGAAAGGGATAAAATGGAGGAAAAGGGGAAGTAAACGGGGAAGGAAGGGAGTAAAGGGGGAAAAGGGGAAAGAAGGGAATAAAGGAGGAAAAGGGGAAAAAAGGGAAGAAGGGAATAAAGGGGGAAAGAAAGGGAAAAAGAAGGTAATAAAGGAGGAGAAAGGGAAATAAAGGGGGGAAGAAGGGAATAAAGGGGGAAAAGGGTAAAAAAGGGGAGAAGGGGGGGAAAAAACGGGGAGGAAGGGGGAGAAA